>NC_090273.1:93719586-94024151 GCF_040414725.1 Anabrus simplex
CTGATGACTCTCAGAAATTAACTGTATATACATAACATCTGAACCAAAAGGAAATCCACTCAATAACTATATTGATATTTACAATATGCACAAAGAAATTTGGAAGATTGTGTCGAGAAATTATAAGTCCGTCTTGACACTGCTGTGCTGTGGGATAAGAGTTTAAGTATCCGAATCCATGGCTAAATGGTTAGCGTGCTCTCCTTTGGCCACAGGGGTCTCGGGTTCGATTCCTGCAGGGTCGGAAATTTTAATCATCATTGGTTAATTTCGCTGGCACGGGAGCTAGGTGTACGTGTCCCCTTCATCATCATTTCATCCTCATCACGACGCGTGGGTCGCCTACGAGCGTTAAATCAACTTGTCCTCGGACACTCCCGGCATAAAAGCCATACGCCATTTCATTTCAGTGTTTAAGTTCGTTCCTACTAACTTCACAACCGAGTTCGATAGCTGCAGTCGCTTAAGTGCGGCCACTATCCAGTATTCGGGAGATAGTAGGTTCGAACCCCACTATCGGCAGCCCTGAAAATGGTTTCTCGTGGTTTCCCATTTTCACACCAGGCAAATGCTGGGGCTGTACCTTAATTAAGGCCACGGCCACTTCCTTCCTATTCCTAGCCCTTTCCTGTCCCATCGTCGCCATAAGACCTATCTGTGTCGGTGCGACGTAAAGCACCTAGCAAAAAAACACTAACTTCACACGACAAAGAAGAAGTCTTGAGAGATTAATAGTCTCTGATAGTGTTCTGGCAATATCCTGCTGCGTGATAAAAGTTTAATTTAGGACCTACTTCATAAGTAATACGAAGTCTCAAGAAGCATGAAAGAGTCTCTGATAACGTCCTGGTAAGATTCTAATAATGTCCTAAGAAGATCCCTATATCCCACAGTGCCCATATTGGTCGTTGCATACTCGGATCTCAGGGTTCGCCAGCTGGTGGCTGTCTGGTTTCTCTCTTTTCTATCGGGAGGAGGGGCGAAACCGCAACCTCCGCGTGGCGATCAACTCAAATCCACATCGCCTCCGACATTCTGTTAGTTCCAAGAAGAAAGTGGCAGCAGCGAGTATTGGGAAATGTGATACTATGGAAGTATATGCCTGTCCTCATGGTCTGCGTACTACCAAGCCAGATGCGGCGATGAGGTATCATAGCGGTGTAATCGAGAAGTAAGAGTCAGGACACAAAACCATATAGGCAGAATAGAAAATGACTAAAAGAAAAACCTGACGTATTGTAGATAGCGCATGCAAGGATGTGGGATGTGGGCTGGAAAAGTCCAGGTAATATTGTTAGTTTGGAACAAGTATAACGCATAAGTTTCGCGCCAGTCCAGTTATTTAAGTGTTACTGAGCCATGCAGCGAGAAATCGTAAACCCTGCCACAGAGTAAATAGTCTGAAGATAATCGTACACAGAAGAAATCACGAACATTCGTAGTCTGCAAATTTATAAACCAAATAATTTTAAGTTTACTTTTTTCAATAAGCATTTCCAAGACTGTAGTGATCTCAGTTAGGAATAAATGTAAGAGGTCTGAATTCAGGTCAGCAATACATAATTGATATTTATTATGTGTATTCTTCCAGGATGGTAGTGAAGGAATTGGAAATACGTGCTAAGAGTTTAAGTACCGGGCGAGTTGGCCGTGCGCGTAGAGGCGCGCGGCTGTGAGCTTGCATCCGGGAGATAGTAGGTTCGAATCCCACTATCGGCAGCCCTGAAAATGGTTTTCCGTGGTTTCCCATTTTCACACCAGGCAAATGCTGGGGCTGTACCTTAATTAAGGCCACGGCCGCTTCCTTCCAACTCCTAGGCATTTCCCATCCCATCGTCGCCATAAGACCTATCTGTGTCGGTGCGACGTAAAGCCCCTAGCAAAAAAAAAAAAAAAAAAGAGTTTAAGTTCGGATCTAACTTTACAAATAAGACGAAGTCTTGAGAAACCACACATTTATATCGCGAAACGACTTCCAACCTCCTTTTTGCAACGAACGGAAAGATAGCTCAGATTTTACGAAGGAAAATATGGATCAGATATAGTAAAACAGTTACGATCAACAGTATTCTGTAAGGAAGAGTTGAGGTTCTCGAACTTTGTTTCTACAGGAGTGAAAGCTGGGTGGACACTGGATATTTTATTCATAAGTTGAAAGTAACAGGCATGTAAGCATCCAGAATTATTGCTGGGAAAAACAGGTGGGAACAATGGCACGAGGTACTCTCAATGAGAAGGCGAAGGCTAAGTTAGAGATAAACTCGACGGATGAAGCTGTACGTAAAATCATCTTCGGTGATGGAGTCATGTGAGACGAATAGTCGATGGCAGATCACGTAGGAGAATCATGGAGGGTAAAATAAGTAGTGGAGAGGGGTGTCAATGGTTAAACTCAGTTGTTTAATGATTTAATGATAAGAGGTGTGGAACTATATAAGACTACAGAACTAGAGTACTTGCAAATCGAGGATTGTGGAAGTGCTTAGTTAATTCAAAGAGTTTTACAGACTGAACGCTGAAATGCATAACAATCGATAATGAAAAGGTATGTATGTATGTATGTATGTATGTATGTATGTATGTATCATCTAATTATTCCCCGCGTACCGAGCTCGATAGCTGCAGTCGCTTAAGTGCGGCCAGTATCCAGTATTCGGGAGATAGTGGGTTCGAACCCCACTGTCGGCAGCCCTGAAGATGGTTTTCTGTGGTTTCCCATTTTCACACCAGGCAAATACTGGCCACGGTCGCTTCCTTCCCACTCCTACCCCTTTCCTGTCCCATCGTCGCCATAAGACCTATCTGTGTCGGTGCGACGCAAAGCAACTTGTAAATAAAAAATAAACATTATTCTCCGCTTGATGGTAGCCAACATTGATCATACGAACAAACTGTATGCCCCACAAGAGCAGAGCATCACAGAGTTGAACATTTGATTATATATTCCGTGCGGTTTAATAGAGCAGATTGTATGGAAAATTCTATATGATCAGAAGAACTAGGCCTGGTTAATTGCGTTAGAGCCACACACACGAGACTACTGCTAACGAACCAATGGCGTGTTGCGAGCAAGCAATCTCGTCCAATAAACAGTAACGTTGCATGTTGCGATGGAAGATAGAGATAACTTGAGGTAGTAATTTTTGTTGCTAGCTTGCTTGACTGCTACATGGATACGGGAAAGTGACATACTCAGTGATTTCCTGTAACACACGCTCGGTGAAGGCCCCACATTTATAACACGAAACTGCTTCCAGCCTTCATTTTGCAACTTACAGTTCGTGGATCGAGTGGAAATATAGCTCAGATTTCAAGCAGGAAAATATGCAACAGATATGTTAAACATAAGAAAGAGTATAACCGCTTTTTAAGACAAAATTTGTGCATTCCGGGGTCTCTAAAACTGGTAATAGTGCTTATTATCATTATTATTATTATTATTATTATTATTATTATTATTATTATTATTATTATTATTACCGAGCGAGTTGTCCGTGCGGTTAGGGGAGTGCAGCTGTGAGCTTGCATCCAGGAAACAGTGGGTTCCAACCCCACTGTCGGCAGCCCTAAACATGCTTTTCCGTGGTTTACCGTTTTCACACCAGGGAATCGCGACCTACAGCAAACCGTAAAAAAAGAAAAGGAAAAGAAAGAGCTTCCGCCGGCCATTTACAGGTATCTGGTATAAGACATCCAAAAATCTGTAGTTCTCAACACCTGCAGAATTATGCCCAAGTTTGCAACAAAATTTCAACGAGAATGTAGAAAATAGCCTATTGCTTTTTAAATATGACTGTACTTGATAAATATTTATTTGTGAAGTTATGCGAATATACCAGATTTAAAGTCTATAAAATAATAATAAAAATAATAATAGTTTTCCTTTTTGGTGTAGTGGTAGTGTGATTAGCTGCCACTCGCAGAGGCCTGGGTTCAGATTCCCGGCTCTGCCACGAAATTTGGAAGGTGGTACTAGGGCTGAAACGGGGTCCACTCAGCCTCGAGAGGTCAACTGAGTAGACGGGGTTCGATTACCACCTCAACCACCCTCGAAGTGGCTTTCCGTGATTTCCCACTTCTTCTCCATGAAAATGCCGGGATGGTACCTAACTTACGGCTACGGCCGCTTCCTTTCCGCTTGCTTGCCCATCCCGTCCGATTTTCCCATCCCCACAAGGCCTCTGTTCAGCATAGCAGGTGAGGCCGCCTGGGCGAGGTATTTGTCCTCCTCCCCAGTTCCATCCCCCTGACCCAAAGTCTCACGCTCCAGGACAATCCCTTTGAGGCGGTAGAGGTGGAATCATTTGCTGAGTCTTAAGGGAAAAACTAACCCTGGACGGTAAATGGATTAAGAAATAATAATAATAATAATAATAATAATAATAATAATAATAATAATAATAATTAAGCGTCCGTGGTTTTAATTAATTAAGGTGTGAAAATGGTAAACAACGGACAACCATCTTTAGGGCTGCCGACAATGGGAGTCGAACCCACTATCTTCCGAATGCAAGCTCATAACGACGTGACTCGAACTACGTAGCAAAGTTACTCGATGCGATTCTTTTTTCAAGCCACGAGTAGCATGATGGGGCGACAGTAAACGAGGTTATGATACAGCTTATACTTAATCCGCAAATTTCCTAGTCCACGTGCACAGAGAAGGAAACAGATAAAAGGTAAAAAGAAAATAAATATTTTTAAAAAAAAGAGGCACTGGCACACCCTCAAATGCGGAACTCCTCTGTCGAAGATCAGGCCACAGACCACTGCACCGGAGACACTTCAGATATTCGCACACAAATTCCCAACAGGTATGCAGGTTGTTAAATTTAATTCGCCATTTTCTGGTTAAGTAAGGAACAATGGCACAGATTCTCGGACAATGTATCTATTTATTTTCGACGTCGATTAACCTCCTAGGGCTTTTTAAGTGGGAAGGAAGCAGCCGTGACCTTAATTAAGGTACAGTCCCAGCACCTGCCTGGTGTTAAAATGGTAAATCACGGAAATCCATCCTCAGGGCTGCCGGCAGTGGAGTTCGAACCCACTATGCCAGAGATACAAGCTCACAGCTGCGCACCCCCAACCGCAAGGCCAACTCACTCTGCCTTCTAGAGTTCGAACGAAATCGATCATCGTATAGCTGTGACGTTATGAGTGTACCTTCGCTTAAGATTCAACTCGGCATAGCTAAAAGCATGTCAAATGTAGCGGTTCAATATGGCATAAATTAACATGGTCATATCTACAGAATTGAAATGTCTCCCCTTACTTGCAAATTAATCAAGGTATTTCACCATAAGAGATTAATTCCAAGAACTTCTGGACCATTTTTACAATTTGATACGTTCTTTTCCGTCTGATGTAAAATAACAATTTTGTCCTTATGTGGTAGTGATTCTTAAGTGACGATACAGATTACATCCATTAGAATTGCCATGTTTAACACGTTACTCTAAGATTAATGTTATAATCGGGGGATCCATTCTTGTGACAAATTATTTCTTTCTTGTATTTTCACTGTGTTAACAAAAATGATTATGTTAATTAATGACAAGTGTATAATAAGTGGCACAAATTTTTTTCTCACTCATAATAGGAATTAAAACCGGAAAAACACCACACCGTATGACTATGTATTGGTCGTGGTGGTGGTGGTGGTGGCAGCGGTGGTACGATTCTGCAAACAAATGGAC
This sequence comes from Anabrus simplex, assembly GCF_040414725.1. Lineage (NCBI taxonomy): Eukaryota > Metazoa > Arthropoda > Insecta > Orthoptera > Tettigoniidae > Anabrus > Anabrus simplex. The sequence goes on from NC_090273.1 coordinate 93,725,286, forward strand.
AGGTTTGACACGGACTTTCATACTCGGCTGTAGTATACGATACTGCTTCACATAAACGTCGTGTAGATTGCCTATATAGCCGGGGGTCAGACTAACTCCCATAACCTATGGTCTTCATGTTCGGTTACGCACCTCTCTAACAGGAATACATCTACAGTATCCCTAGACTGTTGCAAGAGGCGATTGAATGGAGAATCCACAAGAAGCTCCTGGGAGAGTGGTTTGGTGGCCATGGGACCCCTACTGGAGTCCGACTTTACTTCCACTTACTTGTGTCAGCCTCCTCTCTTCCAACCCCGACTATATTAGGTTTGCGAGGCCCATGGAGACTCATTTCGCGACTCTCTTTATTTTTCCAATACTCTTTTCCTCGAAGGATTAGACCACCTTCAATATTTTTCTAATTAATATTGTTATGCGGTAATGCGACTGTCAGCCCTCCTGAACCTCCCTCCGATATTTCTTGGTAGGGATGAGTGAGTCAGGGGAGCTACCGGCTGAACTACTGGCACGTGATAGTATCAGCCCCTATGTTCTCCTTCGCCTGATGTCACCATGAATTTTCTGGAAGGCGAAACTGGAACACCCGTACTCTGCCTGCACCCCGAAGATACTGTAACTTCAGGTATATAAAGTAGGCTCGCCTCAAACTGGAGTTGTTGGTGTCGAGTTGTATCGTGTTGTTGTCTTGTTGAGTAATGGGTGTTAGTCCGACTCCATGGCTAAATTGTTAGCGTGCTGGCCTTTGGTCACAGGGGTCCCGGGTTCGATTCCCGGCAGGGTCGGGAATTTTAAGCATCATTGGTTAATTTCGCTGACACGGGGCTGGGTGTGTGTGTGTGTCGTCTTCATCATCATTTCATCCTCATCACGACGCGCATGTCGCCTAAGGGAGTCAAATCGAAAGACCTGCACTAGGCAGCCGAACTTGTCCTCGGACACTCCCGGCACTAAAAGCCATACGCCATTTCATTCATGGGTGTTAAGTAATTCTGAGTCAGTATCATTGGCATTTAGACAGTTACGAAGCGTATTACAATAATTTGTATTCAGGCTCCTGTTATTTGCTTCAAGCTTAACTATTTAGGTTTCCGTTTGATATGTTTTGTAGACTTAAAGCTCTCTGAGGTTCTCACTCTTAAGTTTCAATTCCATTTTGTTGTTATCGCGCCGCCACAGTCAAGTGGTCCCGTAAATGGTTATAAAAAACCTTAAAGATGACCATGTTTTGCGCTTACACACAGTTGATAATTTTGTATTCTATTTGAGATATTCATTAACTGAAATTAGATGTTCAAAGAAAGTGTCTATGGTGGCTCTATGGACTGGAAAACACCTTTAAGGGAGCTTGATTACTTTAAATTCAACATATATGTACGATATTACATACAGAACTGAATTAAGGTAAAATACTAACCCTTAGCAGATGCTCCTTACTTTTTGAAAGTTTGCGAGCAGATTTCTGAGTTTGACTCTCAGAATTCCCTTTGCCCTGAAGAAGAATCGGCATTTCAAGTACGTTAATGAAATCCTTTTGTTTCGCATGGCTTAAAAATGCCTAACACCGGGCATTTTAATGAATCAAGATCTATAACCCGGAATGACACACTGTAACTTCTTTTGTTGAATATAAATGAATAAAATCATGAATAAAAATATATAAATAAAATTACTCAAAAACTTAATAAAATTAATAAGCATAATTAATCGAAATGTCCGTAGTATGGGCGCCAGAGTTCACCAGAATGGATCCCTCGAATTTAGATAAGAGCATGATAAACTTTATATCCCAGGGCGTGTACATAATGCTGCGTACTGGTATATCTGCTGCAGGCCTTACCTAACCTCCTGAAAACGACTAATTAGGTAGGAACTGCACCTAGGTTCATCAATAACGCTGATTCTAAAATAGCTAACTATATTCTTAACAAATTCCGTGCATGAGCACCTCATCAACATACAACATTATACATATAATATACATATAAAATATTGCTGGAAGACTCCATATTTACAACAACAACAACAACAATAATGAAAATCGTGGGGAAAACGAAAGCGAGAACTAAGCTACCATTTGTAGATAGTCCGATGAACAATGTACATGTATGAAGGTAAATACCCTTCACTGTCTCTATATCAATTCGACTTACCGATTCTCATAATCGGCAGTCATCACATCACACAGACACTGTACCTTGTACTACTGTGTTCACATATTTTAACACTTGTTGTAAAGATATATACACACGTCGGTCGATCCTCAACATAAATTTATGGAAAGTCTGAGATAGCTTTAACCAACATATAATGCTAGGCCGCCACAAGTGCTACAATACGTAATGCGCAAGCACTCTCCACAATCAGCCACTTTCCACGAACATAACTAGACTACGCTCCACGAACGTTTGAAGTCCAGTCCATTGCTGCCGTGTCACTCCAGTACCGTGTATCAGCACCACTTCCTTCCAATACAGTGCCTCAGTTGTAGTTGTAGTTGTAGTTATCTTCCTTCTCATTCCTTTACAATCACCTCTACAATCACCCTTACAATGTCTCTTACAATCTCCCAGGTTGCCGCCGTATGATCAACCTTTATAGACATCAACATCCCCCTCCTCTCAGATGATACGTCTGGATTGGTGCTTGCCAGCCAATCATGAGTAAACCTCTTCTTTCTCCCAAGTTATAAACAAACACTCGGGAGTTTTACATTAATCATCAAATTTCCCTGGTACAACAACAAGCTCATCTCATCAGGCTGGGATATATACATGACTAATGGAATTTCCTGACACAAGTACATCACAACACACACTGGGGTAGCCAGATGACTCATTCAAATTACCAGAGTTATTAAAGCAATGTTTTCCCACTCGTGCAAAACAAATTACTCATACCTACGTATGTGGATATCTTCCAGCTTACCAATGTAAATGGCAAAATATATAAATGAAATAATAATAATAATAATAATAATAATAATAATAATAAATAATCGAATACTGACAATAATATCTCTAACTTCTACATATAATTCGGGGGTGTGATGTATGTACTATCACAACACAACGGCATAATAATTACTTACCGTTTGGGTCACGTAGCTGTAAGCTTGCATTCGAGAGATAGTGGGTTCGAATTCTATTTTCGGTAGTGTTGAAGATGGTTTTCGGTTGTTTCCCATTTTCACACCTTAATTACAGTCACGGACGCTTTATTCACAATTTAACATAGGACGAATGCTGGGACTGTACTTCACCTCTCCCGGGCTCGGCAGGGCATAATTTATACAGCTAAGTTTCACAAATAAATATCTGAACGGAAATCTTCTGGATGAGGAACTTCGGAAATCAATCCCGAGCATCTAAGTTCCTTCCCTCTTACTTTCACTGTCACAAAAGCTAAGCTCAAGAGCATACGGGTCAATGGACTGTTCGAAATAATGTGGGCACTTATACTCCGTACGGCTCTACTTCTAAATTGACATTTTAGCAGATTTTGGCTCTGTCTGGTGGTTATGCGCTGAAGCATAGACATCCAGCCAATCCCAAGCTGCCATTCATATCAATTTACATCGGCAGAGCACGATCTCGAAACTTAGTTGCCAGCTGTAATATTTACATTTGCCACGTGGTTAACCTATCTCGCTCAGCGTGTTTGGTATTCGGTACGGTTCGCGATCTTTTGCATTTTCCTTCAATATTTAGTGTGTTTTTCATATTGTTGGAGGGTTCCAGTGACTCTGAGATCAGTAGAGTGTTCCCTTTGTAGGCCATAACCTCCTTTCTGTGCCAGCCATTAGCCGTTAGTGATGTGTTATTTCCTCATTCTCTTTTATTGTTAATAATATATTCTCTTTTAGTGCCAGATATTGTTAGAAAGTTTAGTTCTTGTGAATGTTTTCAATCCATATTCATTCGTTTTTCTGAGTACTGTATTACAATTTAAAAGGGCTGTTTACCGCGGTCATATTGCATCAGCTGTTCTCGCGGCAGTAGCGCGCTGGCAACAGAGGGAAGGCGATGCTCATTTGTTTTGCGAAACTTCAATTTAGAAGTAAGGCCGTGCGGAGTATAAGTTAACTGTTGTAAGTAGGGTGATCTAGACTGTGAGAGGAATACACTATACGACTGGAATGAGGAGGATGTTTGTTCCCAATTTGTAACATAAGTTTAATGAAACTGGTATAGTCACAAGATATCAATATACACGAGAAATATCATGTTATTACATATAAAAGTAAAACATCAATTATGTAGAGAATGCCGCCATCTCCATGTCAGTTCGTGTATCTCTGGCAATCATTTAGCAAACCCCAAATCATCTTGTTAACACGCACTTATGCCTTTACACTTCATAGAAGTTAAGGGTTTACCCCCTCACCTCTGATAGATACCCGTTGGTATCTGTTGTATTACTGCATAAACAAACACACAATTATATTCACACGTAGATGGTATTTCTCGTAAAGCAAACAACCTCATTTAATAACACTCATGGTTATGAGACGATCATGTAAGTTAACGTTTCGCACACCTCCCTAACCATGAAAATCGTATCGCCGCTTACCGCACATAACATTCACTTCATTACATTTATACTAATACATGATCGCTTAAACGTGTTTCTCCGGGATAATATTTACCATACTATGTTACAAAGCGGACCAGAAAACGTTGGCATGCTGTAAATTACCATACAATAATATGGTACTCGAACATAAACACATGGAAAAAGTATTCCTGAAAACGTATACAGTATAATTCCAGGACAATGAAATGACTTCAAATATTATGACCCTTGTTAGGTCTCCTGGTGCTGATTCCAAGACATCGATACGCACGGTATAGAAACCCGCATACTTGTGACCTAGAGGTGAAGCATTTGAATAGGATATCTTTGAAATATTGTGAAGATCGATATCGACAATATGGAAATTTAACTTAGTTATGAAGTTTATGAAGTATGTATTCCACCATTAAAAATGCTTCACGCTCACACAACACACTATGCGGGCTTACAAAATAATTCATGCAAGAAGTTTTCACGGAATAAAATCGTGATCACAACCGATCACGGATGAAACCGTCATGAAAAAGCACTAAGAAAAAACTATCCCCATTGAAACAAGCATATAGCGTTACCTACATATTATGGACATTTCATACTATACACATTATTATACAATACTACAATACTATATACAAATTTCATACTATACACATTATTATACAATACTACAATACTATATACAAATTTAATATTTATAACGGTTGCACAGGATTCTCATGCATAGAAAAATGGATTGTACTCAACGTTATTGCCTGTAGTCGTGATATCATTCGAGTGCACACCTCGCAGTTTAAGCCTTAATGACGGACGACTCGTTAGCTGATAGCCCTTGGTTCATCTTCTTCTGGATCTCGTACATGATGCCTCGAGCTGTGGTCTCCTGCGGTTGGAAGTTCTGGATGTTCCCTGAAGAGATGAATGCAGGCACAAAGGCGCGACTCTGGGTGATTCACCTCTGCAACTGCTGGCACAAATGGCGCGTTCTAGTCGACTCCACTCCTGGGTTCGATGACCACTCACATACATATAGGCAAAATGGGAAATGGTTAATTAAATACTGTCTATGAGTATTCAAATAACATACTGTGGTTAGACCCACTCATGAACTTAAGTGGACTACCGGAGTAGCGGCGAAGTCCTTGTAGATCGCTACTCATTCCCTTTATTGTCATACAACATAATTAATGATTGCCATTATTTTATGTGAGCACCACTGGATCAGTCAGACGTTCCTCCCTGGCTAATCTAGCACCTTTCTATTCGTACAATACGCTTCTCTCACTATTGCAGCTATCTTAAATTCGGCCACTAATTATTATTTAAATGTAGTCAGCGTCTCACTACGTCTGAGCGGTTATCAGGCGTTTACGCGTTCTGTAAATAATATTCCCATGACCCGTCACTGACTTCACGAATATGCATTCACTTAATAAATATATATGGAAATTGAAACCACCTCTATTCAACACCACAATAATTTCACATCATAAGGCCTGATTTCGTTGTACGTAGACCGGTCTGGTACATTTATTCAACACTGAATAACACACACTATTCTTCACGAACACAGAATCACAGTAACTAGGCACAATAGTTCACAATGATCGACGAAGTTTCACACGACGCGTAAGTACTACGGTAGAACAAATCATAATGGATACTAGGGCCGATTCTGTATTTATTTTATAGCGATCCGGCTTCCCGCTGAAGAGGGGGTACGTCCCGCCCACGAGCGAAAATTTGCTCCACTAATAATGAACTCTCAGAGTCGTGTGAGTAGTCAAATTGTAGCTCTTGAATCCTACTTTCAACTGATCTAATTTCATGCAGATCGCATCGCGGAGTCTCTCGTAATCTTAAAAGATTCCTCTCACAAATTCGCGCACTCGCCTTTATCGACTGGGGACTCCCTGGCTTCTTTCCGGCTACGGGCGTTCATCTGGTTTCTATTACGCACACCTGTCTAGGGTGAGTCTTTACCAATCCCTTCATTAAATTGGACATCTTCTCACATCATTGCATAGTAGAAATTACGCTGATTCGAATGAATCCTTACTCGTAAATTTCATCAGCTTATATCAAAAATTATTATTAACAAGTAAACATCGTGAGTTGGCACTCGTGAATCTGCAGGGAAATCGCTGAGAATCCCCCGGTCTTGGGTTAAAACACTGTAAATAGACTCCACCTTCTGACCTTAATGTTCTCTGCGCTTCGTGTGACTGTTCTCTTCTCTCTCTGCAAATAGACAGCGTATTTCAAGGTTTCCCTGTACTGAGCTCTCTTTTCTTCTGTACGCGTAACAAGACCTTCATCCTCCGAGCTGGCGCAATGCCAATCGTGTCCCGGACAGGGCAAAAAAATGTTAATTTTGACCAAATATGTCGTAGAATGATGCGGAAAATGGCATAAATTACATGTTGGACCTCATTACATGCCTATGAGCATGGTAGTGAACGATTACAGTACCTTAATTTAGGCCATGGCCGCTTCTTTCCTACTCCTAGTCTTTTCCTATTCCATCGTCGCCAAAAGACCTAACTGTCGGTACGACGTAAAGCAAACTATAAAAATGTAAAATAAATTAAAAAATATGATTTAATGTACACTTATAACACTCCCACTGCTTGATATCACGCATAAGGAATATTACTGACACTGTATAAGTCTTTCGACACGGATAGAAATACGGTTGAACGCAATTCCTGCCTACATCTAGTGCACTAATCCACGTAACGGGGAATGCAAAAACACGTGTATGATAATCACCCGTGTCGCTCGCAGTGCCACCTGGCGAGTGACCCATTAACTACCACGGATAAGGGAGGAAGTGATAGCAATATTTCCTTCTACTCATATTACTACTAAGTAGACTAGGTTGGAATTCATAAAGTCTCTTCAATAAGCTTCTTTGTTATCGGTGTCGAAAGCACACCGAAACACAATCCCCGTTATCTTAAAATACTTCTAAGGCATGGAATGAAAAAATGGAGGCATCTTCAGGGAACGAAGAGGAGCAGAAAACTGTCTCAAAACATATTCAACCATTCCTCAAAAACTATTGAACACATTTGTTTTATGAATGGTTGGAATAACTGGGATATAGTTTACAACGATTGCACTGATGAGTCACTACAGAAGTTATAGCGCTCGGAGAATGCATGTGTGAGGTTCAACAGCAACCTTAAATACACAGACCATGTGACATTGTCCTACACCAAACTCGGCTGACTCCGTCTACAAGACAGACGTAATCTTCACTGCCTAACCTTACTTGAACGAACTTTAAATGTTAATTATCTTCCTTATCGTAAAAGAACGTTTCTATAATCGCTCATTGCACCATGAAAAAACACAAGAACACAGAACATTCATATTCTCAGTATATGGCAATTCCTTCATAGTTACTACAATTCGTGAATGGAACAATCCGACACAAGACATCAAAGGGATATCACTGCCCAAGAAATTTAAACGTGCATGCATAAAATACCTGATTTAAAGACACAAATAGCAAGCCAGCAAGACATAACCTTTGCTACTTCCTCACCCTCGTTTCTTTCAAATCATCTTCCCCCTCCCATCCCCCCAGGCCTACTTTACCCTTCCCCTGTACCTTTCACAACTCGAGTGGAAACTCACAGTACAAGAGCAACTTTTAATCTATTCTATTTTATTTCGTATTTTTATATTTGTACAATTTAGTGTCTATATATCTTCAAAAATATACTCATTTTCTGTCATATTGTACTCTTTCCCCTTGACTTTTATAACTTTGAATGTACAAGTAGTTACTATCAGCTATAGTTCAGTAGTTCTATATAGTTTATGTTTATGATAGGTTTCTCTATAACGATTTATAATTAGGCCTAGTTATTTATCAATCCATTTCCGTTATCGGTTAAGTGCAAGATAGCGACAGCTGTCCCTAACTTTGCCAAGATAAATAAATTATTATCTATCTAACAATAAATTCCACAGGTGTTAAGCCACACGCGATGTGTAATGTAAAGAATGAGTTTGAACAGGTCTACAAGATATACTCCTGTGGGGATCATATTCGGAATATAACGTAGGAAAATAGCTCTTAGCTACAAGATGATTTTACTGGCCCCGAAAGGAACAGAATATAATTTGAGAGGTTTTTTTAGCGATTAGAGTTCCGATATTTCTGTCTGAATTCTACTTTCAGAAAGACAGCTCACAGACACAAAGAAAAATGATCAAAATTGATCTTAAAGACGATATGTATGTATACGCTGTGTGGTGGCAACTTCCTGAATTCCCTATGCATATATACCACCTTCATTTCTCATGTTATCTTCTTGTCTCGACATTGAAGTGCCGCTGCTGCAGTAACAAAAGCACCCAGCTCACATTTCATGTGATTTTCTCTTTCATCATTTCAACCCCCACCACATAAAGAAGAACACTACATTTGTTCCAATTTCTGTTGTTGTACAATGCCTGAGAGATACAAAATATCAGTCGTAGTTGTGGAACTAATCGAATTCTTCAGAGTTTTTCAGCCGTGAAGCTGACAGAGAATTGGTGAAAGAGATTCAATTCACATTTTCATTCGTGCGTTCGCCTCTTTGAAAAATAAATATACTACAGGATGGTTCTAAACAAAAAAATGTACCGTAGATCGTTTGAAATGGTAATAACCAGTGATTTGGTTAAAATCGTCTATCAAAAGATTCTTCTACACAAGTTTTCTGATTTGATGCTGAAACGATGGAAATATTTAGCACCCTGCAAAATCATCGCAAAGTCAAATACTAACAGCTCTACCAGACGTGAGGGTAGTAGATCCACGAAAAAATATGAGGTATGATTTATTCCGCAGAATTGAACAAAACTGTGCATTCAAGTGATAGCGAATTACAGTGCGTCACCGAGTTCCGAATAGAAGATTATTCTTCATTGATAACGAACATACATTGGCGACAGAGCATGAATACAGAATCCAATGTTTCATCAAGAAACACTGAAATCTTCGACCTTGTAATACAGGCATTGAGAGACACCAAGGAACGGATGCTGTCTCCAGTTACTTCCAGGACAGGAAACTCGACAGTAATGTACTGCAGCTCTGTGCTGACTGGATCAACTTGCTGTCTTACTGTTAAGGCTGTGTCACACGAGGCTAGTTGATTAGCTGCCAGTAATTAGCAGCGAGCACTCCTGGTTACTAGCCTATAGTGATCAGATTTTCAAAACCGATTAAAAAGGGACATTTCAGTACTTTCCCGACTAAAAGAAGGAACAAAACGGGACACACGTGATTAAAATTTAGCAGTATCCAATTAGAATATAGAATATCTGAATAAGTCATTTCCCACTTGAAACACAGAATTGAAATGTATTATGGATTTTTGGCATATTTTGAGGGTTTAAACAGTGCTTGAGAAATTATTTCTCACCCAGGTTCATAACGAACTATAAACATTGATATACTATGCATGCCTTGTAACTCGACAACTTGTAAAAATACAGGGGACTTGTTCAGAAAACTGAGAACTGCACTACCATTTATGACTGCCATCATTCACATATTATTTTCTGAAGGAACTATTTCCTACAATTTATTTTATCTTTCAACGCGACATTTTTGCCGTTTGTTATGCTATAACATTTTACAGCATGTCCAGCTCCATGGCTAAATTGTTAGCGTGCTGAACTTTGATCATAAGGGGCCCGGGTTCGATTCCTGGCAGAGTCGGGGATTTTAATCATAATTGGTTAAATCCCCTGGCACGGGGCTGGGTTTATTTGTCGTCTTCATCATCATTTCATCACCATCACGACGTGCAGATCGCCTACGGAAGTCAATTCAAAAGACCTTGACCTGGCGAGCCGAACTTGTCTTCGGACCCTCCCGGCACTAAAAGCCATACGCCGTTTCAAATTTACTTTAATTACTTTACTTTCAACTTATCGAATAGATACAGTGTTCAGAATACTGTAGGAACTCTGTTATCCGGAGCTCAATTATCTGGACGTGAAGAGTTTTGTTTTGTTTTTTATATTTTGTTTTTGTTTTTTGCTACGTCGATATGTAACGTAAGCTTCGAGACTTCATAATCATAAATGTTCATATACACCCATGTTCATGAAAACTAGAACACCTTGAAAGACTAGAGATAGCAAGTTCATATTCACAGGACATGTTCATTGGAATATTTGAAGAAGTGATTACCATTTGAACCATGTCGGCCAATAAAGACATCTATCTATCTATCTATCTATCTATCTGGACGCACCACCACCGACGGATAAAATGTGCCTGCGGATCTCGTTGTCGCTATAAAGGGAAGGTAATGGATCAGTGTGACTTGAGCAGACATGTAGGATGCCACCCCGACGTATGTGAGAACCGTACCGTCAAATGACTAGTTTGAAAGAAGGCGCATAATTTACATGAGAGAACGTGATGCATCCATCCGGAAAATTGCTGCTCGTGTGGGACGAAGTGTGTCGTCAATGCAACGGGTGTGTACCGAATGGTTCACAGTAGGCCGTAGAACACGAAGAGATGGGTCTCGTCACCCCACCTAGACCACCCCCCAAGAAGATCGACACCTCATCCGGATGGTACTGCAGGGCAGATCTGCGTCCTCTTCGGCTCTGGCACAACAGTGGAACAGTGTAACACATCGTAAACTACCAGGAGTGACAGTCCGTCGCCGTTTATAACGGTCTCGGTTACCAGCGCGTCGTACACTTCTCAGCCTACCGTTGACTAATGTGCACGAACATGCTAGACTGCAATGGTGTATGGAACGACGTCACTGAGGACTGGATTGGCAGACGATAGTTTTATCGGACGAATCGAGGTTATGTTTGTTTGAAAATGATAGGCGCATTTCGGTTCGCCGCAGACAGGGTGAGAGGCATCACATCGACCGCATTCGCACAAGACATACATTGCCAGCTCAAGACCTTATGGTGTGGGGTGCTATTGGGTACAACCACAAATCACAGTTGGTGCATGTCCAGGGCACTGTAACCAGTTTGCCCTACGTGAATGACATCCTGCGACCTGTAGCCATACCCTTTCTGCACAACACCCCAGACGTCTGGTCACTAGCCAAGTGTGACACGTCCCTCCAGCTCACTCGCCACTCACGACTCAAGAGTTTGGATCACGTGACTCACTCGCCACTCACAACTATCATAGGGATTTATTCGCCCGTGTGACAGCCTCCACTACTTACCAGCGGCTAACTGAATAGCACTTGACTGGTGAGGTAAAATTTCTCTCTCGATCTATCCTCCCTATCGAAAATAAATTCTTCCGTTTCGATGTCATGATCGCTTTGAAAACTGGGTGCAATTGCTTGCATCGCCACCATAATAGCTTCCTTCATCGTAGATATATATGACTTTCCCAGTCAACGAATTCAGGATTATTCACATTGGAAGTTATTTTCCAGGATGTCATTAATAAAATACTAATTGGAAGAAACATTGAACGGTAAAAACAGCGTGTAAACTAAAATAGCACCCCCATACAATACACAAAAATTATACCAAACTACTCAGGCATAAATATGTTACATTCCTGTTGAGCTGAGTTTTGCTGAACTCCTGTTGCTAAAAAAGATTACAATAATTCTGAAGGCACGCTGCGATATTGCTCATCCATTCATTTAGGTTATAGCCAATAGACTGGCTGGAAGCTACCTGGGCTAGTATTGCACCACGACATTATTCAATGAATTGTCACGTTCTGTCTGAGGGAAATCTATCGATATCATTAACAATATTTGATTAGGTACGTGAAAAAATGTCAAATAGTTGTAAACTTTGTGTTAGGTTCGGAAATATGTCACAATCTTAATTTAAACACGGTTCCAGCCTACGCAAACCGAAACAAGAAGAAAGGATGAGTTGAAATGAATAGAACAATCCCAAAATATCCGAGAATGAGCTTAAGAAAGCTTAAAATCAAGGTATGAAATTCGAGGTGGCTGTGCGCCACAAGTCGCAACCGAGGACGTCTGCTGTTCCCTGTAGAGCAGGGCCTCTCAAACGCCCAAAATCTCACACGTGCAAATCGAGGCGCAAGAGCTCAGTGCACTGTGCATCGGTTCCACTCGGTTTGGCTCGGACCAACGCTTCGTCTCTGGGCTACTCGGCTAAGCTCGGCTCAACTCGGCTCGGATTTGGAGCGCTACGGAGCAAGTGAGGAAGAGGGAGACAGGGGGAGCGAGCGAGACAGGCGTGGGGAAAGATAGAGACAGCGCTATTGCTCCAAATCGGGAAGTGGGGGTATGCACTCTGGGCAACCAAGCGAAGTCATCTTTTGCACCGTGCACAGTGCATGCACCCTGAGAGGCCCTGCTGTAGAGGGAGATTCACCCGATCACACTCAAGAACAGGTAATCGAATCAATAAATATTAGAAATATTATGATTAGACAGCATTCGCAAAAGAGGAAAACAATGTGTTGAATTAAATTTTGAGCATTCACTTATTTCTAACACCACCCACGTGATGTACTCTACGCTTGAGAGACCTGCAACCGTGGCTTCGACACAGACCCTGACCACTTATATTAAGGTACAAGACAGAGAGGCTATCAGAATCTTAATAAAAGGAGACAGAGTTCCACTATGGGAAAATCAGAGTACCTGTGCCCTTCTTTTGTGGATTGGTTAAGTTGGTGGAGATGGTATTTGTTTTAAGAGGACGTATAACTAGGTAACCGTCCTCTCAACACTAAACAGGGTAAAATGGAAGAGCTCTGATACACATTATATACTTGGCAATAAATTACAACACTTCAGTAACTACTGGCTGTTTACAAAAGTCTCTTGTCCTCACAGTGGGTCTTCATCTGGCAGTCTTTACCTAAAACGAGTGATCCTTCCGTAATCCTGAATGACAGGTTTCAACTTTTGGCACTACAGCAGTTCCATGTAGCCAGCTTCGAGTGCACGTCCGTTAGCTATCTCAACGCATGATGATACTGTATGTTTTTCAATTTGGCTGGTTCTTCAGATATTCCCTCAAAACCTGAACTTTCTTGTGTCGTGAATTTCAGCTGATGTTATTCTTCCTTCCTATAGATCTTCGTGCAGCTCTCTCAGCCCGTAGGGACGGGCTTTTCAATTACTCCTGAAGCACAAGTATCTGTCATTATTATTATTATTATTATTATTAGTATTGTCCAGCTCCATGGCTAAATGGTTAGCGTGCTGGTCTTTGGTCGCCGGGTCCCCGGATTCGATTCCCGGCAGGGTCGGAAATGTTAACCTTAATTGGTTAATTTCGCTGGCACGGGGGCTGGGTGTATGTGCTGTCCTCATTATTTCTTCCTCATCACGACGCGCAGGTCGCCTATGGGAGTCAAATCAAAAGACTGCATCTGGCGAGCCGAACTTATCCTCGGACACTCCCGGCACTAAAAGCCATACGCCATTACTTTTTTATTTTCATTATTAGTATTCATCTCAATCTTCTATGGACTACGATTAAAAACCTCCCTTCTTTTTCCCCTTTATTTTGTCTTTCTTTAAGTACTCCATTAACTGGCTTACTTGCTCATTCTTTCGAGAATACTCTCGGTTCTGTTCCGACAGATCCTTCACCTCCATTCTAAACACCTGTCTGTTTCCCCACGACTTCTCTCTTGACCGCACATTTTTCTAGAACTTGAACTTCTTCCTCGCATCGAACTTGTAAATGTCTCTTCTCCTAAAACCCTGCTGCTGTCATTCTTGTGAAATATGCATAGGCCATTCTCAGTTTCTAAAATCATGATTAAGATATTTTCAAACTTTTCGTATGACTCTTTCTTAGGTCTCAGGTGGAATGTAAATTCGTTTACTGTTTCTTTTCTGTTTACCAGAATATCCTTTCAAACATTATTCCTTTTTATTTATTTGCAAGACACTCTTTCTGGCTATTGTCTCAGCTGCTAAAAGCACTTTTGTCTTATTATTATTATTATTATTATTATTATTATTATTATTATTATTATTATTATTATTATTATTAATGTGCTTTCAAACTGGCGGTGACCTTAACAGGCATCAGGAAGTCATAATTTGTCCACCACGAGTTATTTAACGCACGGAAGCCAAAAGCACGGAGCTGATATATTTAAACACCCACAGATTCCATCGACACCAGCCAGGATTAGAACCCACTATCCTAAGAATAGCAGCCAACAGTTATTCGACTGCATCATTTAGGTTCTTTTTTTTTTTTTTTTGCTAGGGGCTTTACGTCGCACCGACACAGATAGGTCTTATGGCGACGATGGGGTAGGAAAGGCCTAGGAGTTGGAAGGAAGCGGCCGTGGCCTTACTTAAGGTACAGCCCCAGCATTTGCCTGGTGTGAAAATGGGAAACCACGGAAAACCATTTTCAGGGCTGCCGATAGTGGGATTCGAACCTACTATCTCCCGGATGCAAGCTCACAGCCGCGCGCCTCTACACGCACGGCCAACTCGCCCGGTCATTTAGGTTCTAAAGGGAAGATGAAATGTACGGAAGTCGTTTCATAAGTCATGGCAACCTTCCGTCTGTCTGCACTGGTGGTAAGTTATCAACGCACAAGGAAGTCCGTGTTTTGCCCGTCGTGCTCCAAGTGAAGTTGAACGGAGACCGTACATGAAAATTGCATCCTCCATGGTAAAAATGCTCGTTGGTTGATAACGTCTTGCCGTATCAAATTGTTCATTCAAATGTTCAGTAAATACTTAGCAACTGTTCAACTGTTGCTGAGTGGACTCCCATGACCGTTCACACAAGGTATCAGTGACCATTATCGAAGTATTTAATAGAAGACAGGCATTTGAATATGCACGGAATTATCCACACATACAGGTATTTCCATATTGACAATGTTCCGAATTTTACTGCAGGTCTATCAGATGCTCATAAAATCAAACAATGGTTTCTATTTTATAACCTTTCGATTCTCCCTTGCCATATTTATTGTACCGGACCCAATTTGCTGCTTACGTTGAAAAGCACATTCTAATGGTCTTAAAACACATACAGGGTGGACGGAAATAACGTGAATCGGGTACATGGGCGTTTGAGGGTTGGTCATACTGATTAGTAATTTGAAAAAATAATTTGATATCTCACAACGTTGTAATTTTACCAGCTGCTGAAATTAGCAAATCAAATCACTTCGCGGGCGAATTCAAATGGCCTTTGCGAGGCAGTATTGTTAAATCTGCACATGGCTTGAGATAGGCATTTGCCTGGTGTGAAAATGGGAAACCACGGAAAAACCATCTTCAGGGCTGCCGACAATGAGGTTCGAACCCACTATACAACTAACAGTTGCGCGCTCCTAAACGCACGGCCAACTCTCTAAGGTCACATTTTAAAATTCCCCTTTTATTACACACGCTTCATTATTCGTGAGCCCAAGAGATCATTAAAATAACGGAGAATGAGAAAATGTTGAAGACTATGACAATTCCCTGCCGTCGTGAAACATGCACGGCTAAGATGATCTGAGCAAGTCAGCCGAAGAAAGGAGGGAGTACATTAGACAAATATGTGAGAAGAGCCTGGAGGAAATCGAAAGATCACGTGATAACTGAGACAAAGACGTTGTGTAGGATTTAAAGGAGATATAGCATTCGAGACAATGGCACTAGACAGGAACAGATGCAGTCGTGAATAATGAATGAAGCAGTACACGGTACAAATATGAGCTGTCAAGTACTTACGTGCGCAAGCAAATAAGAAGTGTATTCCTCAACTTGTTAATGAAAAAAGAATTACCATTATTTTTCACACAACGAATTTACCTTTTCTTCATTAATGATGTGATCATGGACATGGATTTCCTGTCTTACGTAGCCAAGCTTCATAATCTCCATACCTAGCTTTTCACCCTGGTGTGGCAGTGGGCTTAGCCGGTGGAAATTAAATTATAGATTCCTTTAGCTAAGTGTTGATGTCGAACATTTTTTTTCAAATTAGGGTCAAGGGGTTTCGACAAAAAAATCTATATAACGCTTTTTACGAAACAAAAATCTGTGATTTTTAACTCATTAATTATTACACATGAAATAATGGTTTGTTTATTACATTAAAGTAGAAGTATGAATACACAAGACGTGACCATGGTAATACACTGACGTCACCACAAAGTGGCCGCCATATTAAAGTATTTTGGCAATCGAAAGTCTCTTGCCGCTTTGTGTAATTTGGTATGTAGATGTGGCGCAGAGGTGAGTGAGTTACGGTATCTAATGATTTGGCTCAACGATCTCTCTCAGAAAACACCAGAAGAATTCAAATATGACCGTAAACATAAAAATTATTGAAGGTTTTGTGGTGAAATTTGACGACTTTTTGGCATACTTTATAAATGTACACATGTATAATCAATAAGCTAAGGTTCACTAAGGTGACTGCCGTGACAGATCACAGCCGCGAACCCTCTCACCTCCTCCACACATCTCCTGGCCTGACAGATGCGTCACCGTCTAAGAGCTCCACTTCCCCCTTCATGCGACGAAAGAAAACATTTGGCACTTCTTCTTCTACTTCTGGAAGTGCCACATTGTCAATGGACGTTGGCGGTCAATCTGGTCCAGGCCTCCCTTAAAACGGCTACTCTAAATAATGACGAACTAGACCACTGGCGGAAGTTTTCTAACCAGAAAATGCGTCGTCGCCAAAGGCCTCTTCTTCCATTTACTTTCCCCCAGAAGACGTCCATATTTAAGGCAGAAATGCTCGCTGTTCGTGCTGCAATCATCTTTGGACTTTCCCAGCATACACAAGCAATATTACGACAGTGTGCCAGCAATACCTCGTATCCCACAATGCTCTTCCGATCTATTATCTTCTTTAAGACTAGCCACGCCTCCAGCCACACATGGGTATCCAGTCCATCAGAACAACGTTCGTTGTGCTCATTATCCTGTTCTAATGTGTAAAGGAAAATTAACCTTAAGTGCATTATACTGAAGGAGTACGCAAAATACTTCGTGAAAATATACATTCCTACAGCATGAGTAAATAAGGTTCATTTTCCTTTACACATTGGCATAGAAAAGTGAAAGCAAAGAACATATTTCTGGTGAACAGCATATTCATTTGTGGTTGGGAAGCGTGACCGTTTTTAAGGAAAATAATGGATAGGAACAGAATTGTGGGATTCGAGATATTGCTCACGCACCGTCGACTAATTCTTACAGATGCCCAAAGTGTTCTACAGCGACTACAACACCCTCACAGTGGACCGTAAAAGGCAATCACTAACTCTCTAACATTTTGCAAATGCCATACAGAGCAGACATCATCGGCATCGATATAAAGTTCCTCTGGCTGAGAGGACACGCTGGCATAGAGCATAAAGAAATAGTTGATCAACTAGCAAAGCAAAGCATATCAGATGGAACCTATCATACGGACTTCATATCATTACTCCGAAGCGAATCTCACAATGATTACTCGAATAGCTGGAACATAACGAGGAGATCAGCCTCACTTTCCAACAAGATCCTGGTTTGACACATTTCGTCTTTAGTAGGGAACACCTTACGTCCATCAATTGCACCCGCCTCGGGCATGGCTGCTACACAAATCAACTTCATTGGATTAGAGCAGTGGATTCTCCTATGTGCGACAAGCACCAAGAGGAAATTGCCGATCCTAAACACATTCTCGGATGCAGTGTATGTCGATATGCATAAAGTGTGTTATATGAAAAACTGGCCCTTCTTCATATCTCTTTTCTTACCCGTATACTACGTTTGCTAAGAACTAATAACAGCATTTACCTAGCACATGCCCAATTTTTACATATGACTGATCTGAAGATATAAATGAGACATTTATCACCGAAGATAATTTTGTGTGTGTTGTGAAGCGAATAAAATGAGTTGTATTTCCTTGGTATTAGGACAAGATGAAATAATAATCTCATTATTTCATCTGTTGCCTGTACATAAAACACAGAACACCTTGAAAGACTAGAGATAGGAAGTTCATATTCACAGGACGTTGGTATATTCTGCACAAACGATTAGCATTTCAGACACCTAGGTTCAGCATGTGTCTTGTTGCCTAGTAGGCACTAGGTCCTCCATGGGCACTGATAACTTGTTCCATGCGTGATAGCATCGGCGCGTTTAAGGTGCGAATCGGGTCCTGGGGTATAGCCATCCATACTGCATTCACCTGGTTCCACAGTTCATCTTTTGAGGCTGGCATTGGGTCACAGCGCCGAACCCGTCGTTTCACCATATCCCACACATTATCGATTGGTGACAAGTCCGGTGATCGGACGGGCCAGGACAACAGTCTGACATCCCGTGGCAATAAGAAGGCAAATGTTCATGCAGCAACAGGTCGCGCATTGTCCTGCTGAAATATGGTGTCTGGGAAGTCGTGCAGGAAGGGTATGGCTACAGGTCGCAGGATGTCATTCACGTAGGTCAAACTGGTCAGAGTGCCCTGGACATGCACCAACTGTGATTTGTGGTTGTACCCAATAGCACCCCACACCATAAGGCCTTGCATTGGCGAGTATGTCTTGTGCGAATGGAGTCAATGTGATGCCTCTCCCCCTATCTGCGGCGAACCAAAATGCGGCCATCATTTTCAAACAAACAGAACCTGGATTCGCACGAGAACACTATCGTCTGCCATTCCTGTCCCCAATTACGTCGTTCCATACACCATTACAATCTAGCATGTTTAAGCGCATTAGTAAAAGGTAGGCGGAGAAGTGGACGACCAGACCGTAATAAAAAGGGACGAACTGTCACTTCTGATAGTGTACGATGTGTTACACTGTTCCACTGTTGCGCCAGAGCCGAGGAGGACGCAGATCTGTCCCGCAATGCCATTCGGATGAGGTGTCGATCTTCTCGGGGGGGGGGGGGGGATGGTATTCTATGGCCTTCTGTGAATCATTCTGTACACACCCGTTGCACCGCCGACACACTTCGTCCCACACGAGCGGCAATTTCACGGATTGATGCATCACGTTGTCTCATACCAATAATGCGCCCTCTTTCAAACTCACCCATTTGACGATACGATCCTGCACGTCTGCTCAAGTCGCACTGATCCATTACCTTCGGTTTATAACGACAACGAGAGTCGCAGGCACATTTTACCAGTCGGTGTGGTGCGCCGAAATATCGATGTGGACCTTGAACCTGAGGTTCAAATGCTAATCATTTCTTCAGAAAATATTAATGCACATGTTCTGTGAATATGAACTCCCTATCTGTAGTCTTTCAAGGTGTTTAAGAACATTAGTGTATTTTAAGTATAGTGTTATTTTATATATGGTATGTATTTTATATATTTGTACATGATGTTTTGATGGCTGCACGACTACTTGCCGAATACCAAATATTTTTAAAATTACATTTCCTTGAAGTACGAGTTGTTGGAGGTGGTATTTCTCGTTACTCATAATGTGGCCAAAGTATGCTGTCTTCTTTTGTTTGATGGTCTATGTTACTTATTGTTTTCTCATGCGCTACAAACCACCTGATACAACCAAGATAGTCTGAGCATACGACGAGAACACCAGTATGTATGTATGTTCAGTCCGTCAGCGATACCGTTGGTGGGATCCTCAACAGCTCTGCCATCAGCTGTCATAGATGGCCTAGGCATCACTGAAGAGGCGTACTAGGGTAATGAGGAGTGAGGTAGTTTCCCGTTGCTTTCCTCACCGAGCCAGAGTTGCTATTACATATCAGTCTGCCAAGCCCACTGAAATGCATACACCAACCGACCCTATGAGCAACATTTTCACACCATTCATAGCAGGTACTGGCTGCATAAGGATTGGCAGTACTAGCATCGCTCATACCTCAGTCACTTTCATATTGTCAAAGCCAAGGATAAGACAGAGACAGATCTATGAAAGTAACAAAATTGCTCTAGCCTATACCAGAAGACATAGTGCACTGTAAACACTAGGTCCTGCCAGCAAAGGCATGGAACACCAGTGCTCAGAGGCATTTAACCGTTTAATTATTACGGCCGTGATTGTCCAAGCCTCCTCACCGTAGTACAAAGTGGAGAAGACTTAACACATAAGGACACGGGTTCTAAGATAATGTACTAGTAGTAGTTAAAAGACGAAAAATACATCTGCAGAATGAATGAGATGTCCATAACCGAGCAGATCGTTATGGTGCAACTTTGCATTCGGGAGGGGAGTGGGTTCAAACTTCACCGTGGGATGTCCTGAGAATGGTTTTCTGTGGTTTCCCGTTCTCACATCCAGACAAATTCAGAGACAGTTCCTCTTATAGGTCACAGTCACTCCCTCCTTACACTCCACCGCACCTGAAATCACCGCAACACGTCTTCTGGCCTGAGAAAGGGAGTCGCCTTCTAGGACACCCATCATACCCCATCTTGATAGGGAGAGAGGTGATGGTGGTGGTGATTATTGTTTTAAGAGGAAGTACAACTGGGCAACCATCATCTATAAACACTAATCAGAGAGGAAAAATGGTAGGGATCCGACACTTCGAAAAATGAAGGTATCGGCCAAACAAAGGCAAGAGCCACGAAAGGCGTGAAAATGAAAGACTCCCTAGGCCTCGAGTGCTCTAATACCGTCTGGGTCGGAAAAGAACAAGAGTTGATCAAGGGAGGTCGGATAGGATAGATGAACGTGAGGAGCCTGGCACAAGTAAGTGGAAACAGTGCCAGGACTCAGCAGAGGGCCCCGTGGTCACCAACCCACGCTCCCAAGCTAAGAGCCCCTTGGGGCCATAGCGAGAGAATACTACACACACAAAATTAAAAAGACACCTACGGTAGCGTAGCAAACATGAGCCTACAGTGGTGACCTCTTGTAAAAACAAACGACAAATAGAACGATATTGTTAATTATACATCTCTTACTTCCACTTCATTCAATAAAATTATGATAACTGGTAAAAATTGAGCAAAAGAAAATGTAAATGAATAAATGAAACGATAGTCCGCTTCTGAGATGTAGTGGTTAGTGTGATTAGCTGCCACCCCCGGAGGCCCTGGTTCGATTCCCGGCTCTGCCACGAAATTTGAAACTTGGCATGGGGGTTGGAATGGGGTCCACTCAACCTGGGAAGATCAACTCAGTAGAGGAATGTTCGATTCCCACCTCAGTCATCCTCGAAGTATTTTTCCGTGGTTTCTCACTTCTCCTCCAGGCAAATACAAGGATGGTACCTAACTTGAGGCCACGGCCGCTTCCTTCCCACCGAGCTCGATAGCTGCAGTCGCTTAAGTGCGGCCAGTATCCAGTAATCGGGAGATAGTGGGTTCGAACCCCACTGTCGGCAGCCCTGAAGATGGTTGTCCGTGGTTTCCCATTTTCACACCAGGCAAATGCTGGGGCTGTACCTTAATTAAGGCCACGGCCGCTTCCTTCCCTCTTCCATCCTTTCCTATCCGTACCAATCTTCCCAGCCCCCACAAGGCCCCTATATACCCGGTGAAGAATCCAGGGCAAGGTACTGGTCCTCCTCCTCAGTTGTATCCCAACCCAAAATCTCGTGCTCCAGGACACTGCCCTTGAGGCGCTAGAAGTAGGATCGCTTGCTGGGTCATGGTGAAAAGCCAACCCTGGAAGTTTAACGGATAATGATATGAAAATAAAACTATGGTAAATTATCTGCTCAATTAAGGTTAGCGTCATGAAGGGCAATAAGCCGTGAAATCTTGCCGTAGATTTTAATCTCACCTCATCCCCTACCCTTTGTCAGAAAATGGAACCAAGGGATAACCATACGTATCGATATAAAAAATTCTTCTTATTACAATACACAGGAGACCTTTCGCGTACATAACTCTAGCAGCTGTATCTTGTACAGTCTGCAACACGCATTTGATTCAGGGACGCTCTTAATATTGTATTTTATGTACAACTAGCAAATGTATCCGTGCTTCGCTACGGTATTCTGCAATGTATACGGATATCGAAGTAAATTGCTGTATATGAAGTGAAAAAGATTTTTTTTAATTGCATGTCTCTTGGCGTTATCCGAGAAAAAGCATAGGGAGGTCCGCATACGTTGTTTCCAATGTAAAGTGCGAGTTGCAGAGTTGTGATGATAACGACAGGTCCACTTGTCTGCCGCAATTCACTATGCGTAACGTCAGTCACATTTTGATGGGTAAATTTGTTTATAATCGGGAGAACCTACACCTAATGATAAAGAGAATCAGGTAAAAGAGGTTTTTTTTAATGCACGCTCCCTTGCTTTCTGGTAGTCAAATCGAGAAGGAAATTATACATTACAATGGTACACAGGCGTTGGAGAACTATCCCATTCCTATTGCTAGTTAAAGTCGATGCGGGGTGTACTGATTACAACAGCAGACGCCCTCCTGCTGAGACTCACTATTGATTTGTGAAGTATTAATTACAATGTAAGACACACCCCCTTCTAGATCGCTACAGATCGACTTAAATTAATAAATGTAGATCGACATACGGAAGTATATGCATGTTCACCTTCATTTACAGAATAACTGCTGATAAACGGTGCATTCATATTGAAAAACGGATTGTACGAAAAGACGCCTCTGGCCTCATTTAGCGATCTAAATGGCTGGTCCTATGATATTTCCTCGTATTTCATCTATTTAAAGGCAAGATTATTTTAGAAACATAGAATAGGGTGAAATTTGTGTAAGGTTTTCACACAGTGAATTACTTTTCAGATACTTATACGACAGCTTCAAACATAGAATTTGGCTGGGTGGGCCATTATTCATGTAGAATTTGATGATCCGATCTTTCCCATAAGTGAATCAAACCATCAACTACACGTGTACAAATTTAGGTAAATCCAGAAATAGAGCCGAATTTAACATAAGGGATAGAGATACGACAAAAAGTCATAGGACCAAAGTTGTAGACCACTCCAAATTGAACAGAAATTGTGCCATCCGTTTTGTGATACGACTTACCGTTTAGCCACCAAATACCTCGAATGGAAGGTCTGCACTGTCATTAAAATTGCCTCCATATTTCGATATTTTCCGGGAGTAAAAAATAAAATGTTTAAACATCTTGAAAATTTTCCGTCGATTACAGGCTAAAAGCTATAATTTTGCCAAATTTCAATTTTCTAACTCGTCTGGGAGATTGTGCTGCCATCTTGAGATGGGGGAGGGGGTTAACAATTAGGACTTTCACGAAACTGTTAAGCCCATGAAACCTAAAGGTTATCGTTCTGGATAAATATCACCGACTGTGTTCTTATGCAGATTTGAAACTCCCAACGTGTCCCTCTCAGAGAATTGTGAGAATTTTAGATTTTTCTAGGGATCCTGAAGTCATCACGTTGTCTGGTACCAAGTTTTAAGTTTCTAGGATGCCTAGAATGGTCTCATTAACTCACGTCTGTTTTCATTTTTACGCCTTCATTTATATATAGTACAGTATATATTGATCGCGCCAAACTGATTTCTTCCGTAGTGGTTATAGGGGCGTCTTACTCTCACAGTATGTTTTCCAGGTAGTAAGTCATACGTGAAAGTAATACTGGAATATACAAACGTCTATCACCTTGGGCATTTTTGACAATTTATTTTTTCACCCTTTCTCACCCTCTATGCCAAAGGGGGTTGAAGTTGGACTTTAAACATCCGAAATCTTACTATTCATCTCAGCGACCCGGAAAACTATGGATTAGGCAGTATATTCGATATATCTCACTCCCCCACCCCCCTAAAGGGCGTTAAACTTTGAGTTTTAAAAATCGGGAGTGTTACTATTCATCTCAGCGACCCCGAAAACTACGGCTTCGACACCATTTTCGATTATTTCAAAATCTGAATGCCCCTCACCTCCACCAGAAGGGGGGATGAACTTGGACTTGTAAAATATCCGAGTTCTCACCTTTCATCTCTGCGACCCCGACAAGTATGGATTCAATATTATTTTCGTTTATTTATATATCACTCTCCCATTGTCACCCACCACGAAGGGGGATGAACTTTAAAAAATTCCGGAGTGCCATTATTCATCTCAGCGACCCCGAAAAGTATGGATTCGACACTACTTTCGATTATTTTTATATCTCAGTCTTCCCCCCCCCCCGCCCCTAAGGGTTCCTGGGGTGTCCTGCCCCCATGTGGTTTGTCTCCTGATCCTAAAAATCCGAAGTGTACAATTCACCTCGGCGACCCCGAAAACTATGTATTCGACACTATTTTCGTTTAATTTGATGTATTATACCCGCCTCGCCCCCACTCGTAAGGGGACTGAACTTGGACTAATAAAAAATCCAGAGTGTCACTATTCATCTCAACGACCACGAAAAGTATGGATTCGACACTATTTTCGTTAATTTGTATATCTGACCCCCTCACCCACCCCCCGCCCCTAAGGGTTCCTGTGATGCCTTACCCCCACGTGGTTTATCTCCTGATACTAAAAATCCGAAGTGTACAATTCACCTCGGCGACCCCGAAAACTATGTATTCGACACTATTTTCGTTTATATATCACTCCCTCCTCGCCCCCACCCAAAAGGGGGCTGAATTTGGACTTTAAAAAATCCGGAGTACCACTATTCATCTCAGCGATCCCGAAAAGTATGGATTCGATACTATTTTCGTTAATTTGTATATCTGACCCCCTTTGCCCCCCGCCCCTAAGGTTTCCTGAGCTGTCTTACCCCCACGTGGTTTGTCTCCTAATACTCAAAATCCGGAGTGTACAATTCAACTCGACGACCCCGAAAACTATGTATTCGACACTAATTTCGTTTAATTTTATATATCAGTCCCCCCTCGCCCCCCCACCCAAATGGGAGCAGAAATTTGACTTTTAAAAAATCGGGAGTGTCTATATTTACCTCGGCGACCCCCAAAACTATGGATTCGACGCTATTTTCGATTATTTTTTTACCTGACCCCACTAACCCCCATCCCTAAGGGGGCTAGAGGTGGCTTACCCCCACAGTGCTCGTCTCCAGATAGCAAATAATAAGTGTTCAAAATTTGATTGAAATTGCTCCAGTGCTTTAGGAGGAGATGTGTCATTTACACACATACATCCATTTTTATATATACTAAGATAAGATTTGTTTTACGTCGCACCGACACAGATGGGTTTTTTTTTTTTTTGCTAGCGGCTTTACGTCGCACCGACACAGATAGGTCTTATGGCGACGATGGGATAGGAAAGGCCTAGGAGTTGGAAGGAAGCGGCCGTGGCCTTAATTAAGGTACAGCCCCAGCATTTGCCTGGTGCGAAAATGGGAAACCACGGAAAACCATCTTCAGGGCTGCCGATAGTGGGATTCGAACCTACTATCTCCCGGATGCAAGCTCACAGCCGCGCGCCTCTACGCGCACGGCCAACTCGCCCGGTCAGATGGGTTTTATGGCGACGATGGGATAAAAGGGCTAGGAGTGGGAAGGAAGTGACCGTTACCCTGTCATTTGCCTGGTGTGAAAATGGGAAACCACGGTCAACCATCTTAGAGGCTGCTGCCGACAGTAGGGTTCGAACCCACTACCTCCCGAATGCAAGCTGACAGGATACAGGGACGTAACGTAATTTTACTTTTAAAAATTACAAGATGTTCACACTTTAACTGCTGTTTTGCCGGTTTCGGACCTCCTATGTCTCTTCATTGTTATTGCTGAAGTGGTGTAAGGAGACGTGAGGTGATATGATCATCTAGTGGATCAGTGGCCAAGTGTAGACTTCTAGATCCCAAGATTATGAGTTCAAATTCCGTAGAAGCAGTCGTAATTTTGAAAGGCGGAAAAAGGTACTACTACTACTACTAAATGTTTTCATTCCTCCCCTGAAGGGGGAGGCGGGCCACCTAGAACGTAACACCTTCTCTCTGTCCAGGAGAGTCAGGCGGATTAAAGCTTAAGTGAAGAATTTGGGAACTGGGTAGGAGATATGTGGAAATAAGGAGATTGGAGAGGTTTGTTCCATTGGCTAATCGTATTTCCATTCTATCTCAGGTCACTCATCAGTAATCCCAAGTTAGCTGTAAGTACTGTATTATCAGTAACGTGTTCTCCAGACAGCGTGCAATTAAGTGACTCTATTCTATGTTTTAAAGAAAAAGTGTGTGGGTTTTTGTTTGTTTTCTTTGTTTGTTTGTTTGTTTGTGTGTTTGTTTGTTTGTGTGTTTGTTTGTTTGTTTGTTTGTTTGTTTGTTTGTTTGTTTGTTTGTTTGTTTGTTTGTTTCCTGAGTGGCTCAGATGGTTGAGGCGCTGGCCATCTGATTCCAACTTGGCAGGTTCGATCCTGGCTCAGTCTGGTGGTATTTGAAGGTGTTTAAATACGTCAGCCTTTTGTCGGTAGATTTACTGGCACGTAAAGCCAATAACATTATTATTAAACGTTTTTGTCATAAGAGCATCAAACACTTCTTTGTTCCCAAGACTTAAATCCGTCCTTCTAGCCATTTCAAGTAGGAGTGGTCCAGCTGGGAGGTAAAGAAGTCATCCATCCCTGACAATGCTGAAAGCAGCAATTGTTTGTAAGTTTCAGCGGTAGACCGGATACATAAATTCTCGTCGTGTCTAGGTTAACACAGCACACTTGCTGTTCATTACTTCTAAAAACAAGGCTTCATGCAACTTCTCCAGCTAGCAGCAGTTGCAATGTGGATCTGATAGGATTATCTCATTGTGTGAAAGTAGCTCATGGTGAAACATTGCACAGAACTTGAGCTGTTTCACGTAAATGTCTGTTTCGCGGTGCTATGTGACCGCCACACGCCAATCCATCTTGAATCCAAGAGACAGCACTATGGTACGTCCAGTCCCGCTGTATGGATCACAATGTTGATCACCAATTAAGCACCAACTCACGTAATGAAGGACACAAACAGGGGCGAATGGTTATCACTCAATATATGAAAAAGTATTGGAGAGACACCTCCGGATGTACAGCCCAATCAGACGTGCTGCACATGAAACTGGCACCGGTACAATGTGCAATTTTGAAGTCCATACCTATGTGGAACACCTTACCAACAATAGCTGGGTATGATTAAGTAGGATTTAAAATGCGGCAGCTTACACCTAGATGAGTAATTTTATAGACCCAATTGCGCTCTGCGATGCGAAAAACCGACTCTGCACCTCCGGGCCAATGTTAAGACGAAGAATATCCACCCTAATTCGGTGACGTCACTCGCAGCTGGGCCCAGGCTAAGTTGCTCCTTCCAAGACCTTACGATGAAATAGTAGAAACCGCCATAATACGGAGCACATCCGTGTCAGGCAGGTACAGACATCATTAGGGGTGGTCAACGATGTAAACAAACACAGGTTCGCCTGCCTGGTGTAGTGGGCGGTGTTACTGGCAACAGCGCATTCTCTCCCTGGTTCAGTGCTTGTAGACTTACGAAAACATTGGAACCATACTAGATGTGCCGTGAGTGAAGACGTTCGCGGGATCTGCTTGATTTGTGCCGGACCCACCAGCCCCGAGGTACCTCGCCCTCCAATTCCCGACCCCAAGCCTTCCCTTTCAAAATCCAAAACTTAGCCCTAACCAGAAAATTTAAAACTCTCCCCATCTCCCAACAACAGGGCCACCTCGGTGCATTGAATAGCCGAGACCTTGTAACCAAGAAACTCATCCCCGCCAAATATCACGCCAAGCACCTAGAAATTTCAAATCTCTAATACTAAGACAAGAATCCCACTCACTCTTACGGCAAATACCAAACACTGCCTTCTTCCTTCAAACAATAAGCTGCATTCAAATACTGAAAATTGCACACTACCTTGAAGCATCAAAACGATAGGTGGTTGCCGAGGCGCGTACAATGCGAAATGCCGAAAATGCATAGTACACTAGTATTACACATTTAAATTCCATTAATTTATATAATACAATCACTGTTCATAACCAATCAGTACAGTCCCGCTGCAAATCCAAAAGCAACTTTGGGCGTGGCCAGTGCCTGGACGAGCGACCATTCAGACCTGCCACATGCCGAATCGTGTTGGTCGCTGTGCCAGCCTAGTCATCGGACAAAACGATTCGAGGGCAACTATCGATTAATCACAAACAACAAAAGCACACTAAAAACGCATCTTAAAATTATTAGAACTGCATTGAACTATCAAAACTCCATAAACACCTAAAAACGCACATACCCACGTAAACGCCGACAGAGGAGCGCAATGGCGCACATTCAAACCACGTATCTCCGAGATAAGGTGGCACATACGGATGATGCTAGTTGAGGAACAGCTTACCCAACACTGAAAGCCCCTGCAGCAGGCAGGCAAACTGTGTTTGTTTACAACGACGTCTCTACATCCGACCGTCGGTGACAATGTCTGTACGTAAAATTCGAAACGAATTACTACACAATGATTTGAAGTGCAGAGGAGAGGCGAATTCAACACCCTTACACTGTCGCCCTGCCCCTACTAGCATTTATGAAGATTTTTTCATTTTCTTCTTTTTTTCTAGCGGTTCAACATCGCACTAACACACTGAAGATTTCTCGTGAAGCAAGGATGGAAAAGGGCTAGGATTGGGAAGGTAGTGGTGGTGATTATTGTTTTAAGACGAAGTGCAACTGGGCAACCATCCTCCATATAACACTAATCGGAGAGAAAAAGTGGAAAGGATCCGACACTTCGAAAAATGAAGGTATCGGCCAAAGGAAGACAAGGGCCACGAAGGGCGTAAAAATTAAAGACTCCCTAGCCCTCGAGTGCTCTAATACCGTCAGAGTCGGAAAAGAAAAACAGTTGACCAACAAAGGTCGGATAGGATAGATGAAAGTGAGGAGCCTGGCAAAAGTAAGTGGAAGCAATGCCAGGACTCAGTTAAGGGCCCCGTGGTCACCAACCCACGCTCCCAAGTTGAGAGCCCCTGAGGCCCCCTTTAGTCGCCTCTTACGACAGGCAGGGAATACCGTGAGTGTTATTCTAGCGCCGCCACCCACAGGGGGAGGAAGGTAGTGACCGTGGGCTTAATTAAGGTACAGCCCCAGCATTTGCTTGGTGTAAAAATTGGAAACCACGGATAACAATCTTCAGACTGCCAACGGTGGGATTCGAATGCAACAATTTGTATAATTAAAGGTTCTTTCAAATTAACTTTGTATTATATTGTATGTATTGCCTATTGTCTGATTTCATGGCAATTCCATATAATCTATTTTAACAGTTGTCTCAGATTCCTTTATGTTAATTCCCAAACTGTCCCATTTATTAAAATCTCATGGAATGACTAGATGAGAAGAAGAAGAAGAAGAAGCAGAAGAAGAAGAAGAAGAAGAAGAAGAAGTTGAAACCCGTCAAGGCATGACTTCAATGGGGTAAATATTTATTGAAGTATTTCCTTATGTACGACATTCCCTGTACTTTATATTTTTTACAGTTTCCTTTACGTCACACCGTAACATATACTGTAAGTCTTACGGCGACGCTGGGATAGGAAATGACTAGAAGTTTGAAGTTTGCCTGATGTGAAAATGGGAAACCACGGAAGTACCATCTTCCGGACTGTCGGCAGTGGGGTTCGAACCTCCCACCTCCCGAATGCAAGCCGATAGCTACGTGATTCAAACCACACAGCCCTTTGTTCGGTGCATTCCTTGTACCTCAAACCTTGTATCTTTCGGCACTATTGTAACTTTAAAATATCGCCCTTTTGACACTGCAACATTTAACTCGCCACGGCTGAAAACTGGCTGAGGTAAACAAAGACCTTCACGACCCTTGAGGTTTATTGATCATAATACAAAATGCCAAGCGAATTGGAAATTGGTGCCTCTTGAAAGAAAACAGAAGTGTTTTATCGGATATTGTTAAGTCATTTAGAGGGATCGGAGCTTTCTATCCAAATTTCCAAACGATTTTCGTACGTACTTCTTAGAATCAGGCCCTAATCTGGTTTCGTTTAGGAACCGTTGAAAAACGTTCCAATTTTTAAGAAGCATAACTATGGCTCCAGGTTTTAGAATAAGGTTTGCATCCACATATTCTTAATTCCAAGGAATACAAGAATTATTTAGAAAATTGAAGTAGCTAGATTTCATCTTCGGTACTAATTTGTTGACGCTAGTGTATGGTTTTCAATTACCGGGTATAAGCCAAATGACTTTTAATGAATTAATTAAGAATGTCACCTTTCGAGAAGATTATATCTTTCGCAGAACTGAACGTTTTGCTATAAATTTCAATTACAATATCATCATGTGCTAAAATTTTCGCTGGTTGTTCATTAACATTTGATCCGTCACTATCTGCAGAGGGGCAGTCTCCGTTACCGATTTCTCAGTGAAGTCCATTTGTTTTCGTGGTTTTGTCCGCATATTTTATGTAAGTTAAGTTTAAGTGGCGTATTTTGAAAAAGGTTCAAAAAGGATATTACTTAATACAATTATAAATAAATAAATATTTTTTGGTGGTAAGCATGTGGCAATAAATGTAAAACCTGTATGAAATCTCTCCCAAGAACAATAATTTTTCCCACCAGAATGATTGGAAAGTCGTTACCTATGATACTTTTTAGAAGACGATTCACACACATTACTGAATGACTATTTGTCACTGCAGTATATCTCATATTGAGCCGTGCTGATCAGATATGGCCAGCTGCTTTGGAATTTCATTTTAAACCAGACACCGAATTCTCATTCAAATTTAGAGGTATTTTGAATGTAATGTGTAGTGTTCAATAGCTGGGCAACAAAACAGCCGCTATTCCTATCCACGAAGTACAGCTGACCAGTAAGACACTGAGTGCGCATGCATGCCCACTCCCCTTCCATCTCCACTATCGTGCCTGCTGCTCAGCGCTCTCACGTTTAAGACGAGTTTGAAGTACTGGCGAACACATTAGCCAATCGGAATGCTACATTTTTCTTTCATAATTTAAAAATATACAGCAAGAAATTTTTATGATTTTAAAGACACTGCAAATCTACAGGCCGAGAGCTTTCATCAGATTGCTTTACGATGCCAATTAGTTCATCCGTTCTCTCAAAATCGATGTAACAAAAATCAGCCTTGTGTTTTGTAAATATACAGATATTAGGTAGCGATGGTAATTACTGTCTTTAAGGGAAAGCGTAATTGGGCAGTTATCTTCTATTTACACTAATCAGAAGGAAAATAGAAGATGTCCAACATTTCGAGGAATGAAGATGAAAATCCACAGCCTGTTTCCAGTCATTCGATCGGGTCAGCAATGGGACGAATGGAGCCCCCATCTAGCAGCGAGGATAGGAATTGTGCCGGCTGCCGAAGCCGGTCACACTCCTCTGGGGCAATGATAAATGACTGACAGATAAAATGAAATATTAATGGAGAGTGTTGCTGGAATGCAAGATGACAGGGAAAACAGGAGTACCCGGAGAAAAACCTGCCCCACCTCCCCTTTGTCCAGCTCAAATCTCACGTGGAGTGACCGGGATTTTAACCAAGCTATCAAGCGGTGAGAGACCAACACGCTGCCGCCTGAGCCACGGAGGTACCAGGAATGAAGATATCGGCAGAAAAAAGGAAAGGTCAGCGAAGGACGTGAAAATAAAATATTCCTTAAACCTTTGAAACCTAATAACGGCGTGGTTGGAAGAGAACAAGAGTTGACCAATAGAGGCCAAGTAGGAAAGATGAATACGAGGAGAATGATACATGTAAGCGGAAGCAATGCCACTCTCAGCCAGGAGAACTATGGAGGTCAGCCGATACTCCAATCTTTAGAGTTCCCTTTTTAGTCACCTCTTAACCCTCTACTGCATGAATTATTTTTCGTTTCCGTATGGTGAAGAAAATTTAAAGCTTTAATGTTCAACATACGCTCAGTGGTTTAGATATACCAGCAATTCTTAACTGGGCCTAATAGCTTAACACTCGTATGTGATGTGGATTGCCATATTGGAATATATATACGATTTTCCACGATTTTACGCACAAACAGTTAAGCAACATCGGGAGTGGTCACCCACTGGATGGGTGTCCGCAACATGCATGCATGCATGCACACACACACACACACATACATTCAACAACAATACGTTACTATCATATACTATTAATATTATCAATATACTGAGAATTAACACACAACAAACAAATCAAATATACTAACAATACACACAACTGCATAACTAACATTAAAGGCCGACAGAGGAGTCTCGAAGAGACACCGGTATCGGCATAACACAAACACCTATCTCTCGAGATAGGTAAACCATACTGAAACCTGGGCGATTTTACGCTAAGCTTTTAACATTCAAAGACCGAACATTACTGCCTACTGGCCATGGGTACGTATTGCAGGGCGCAAGTATACTTGCACGACCGTAGGTCGGTAATGTCTTTGAGGTTGAGCCAGAGGTACTCCTGAAGCCTGTGGTAATATGATGGGGAGGGACCACGTAAAATAAACGGTGGTTGGTTCGCGTGGATGTTGACGGGATGGAAGGGCTGTTTTGTCTTATGTTATGTATATATATAATAATAATAATAATAATAATAATAATAATAATAATAATAATAATATATAATAATATAATAATAATAATAATAATAATAATAATAATAATAATAAAACAAGGCATCACTGGGATATGTGTTTAATTGACTGTACAGTTGAAGGTGTGCCGTAAAACTACCTCTGTCTATAATATTTATCCATTTGCACAGGTGAAAAGTTATTTGTTGCCTAATGGCAACAGTATGCAGTAGAGGGTTAAGATAGCTAGGGGATACCGTGGGTGTATTCTACCACTCCCATGCACAGGGAGATTAATAATAATAACTGCCTTGAACCACCCATTACACAAAAAGGGCGACAAGACGAATCCAAATAATTACCGAGGCATCTCAGTTCTTCCAATTGCATACAGAGTGCTTTCACGCGCCCTCCTTACTAGATTGGAACACCAGACAGAACACAAAATCGGTGAATACCAGGCGGGCTTTCGACCGCATCGATCGTGCGTGGAACAGATCTGGAACCTGATGATTCTCCAACATCGCCGGTCAAACCGTCCAGTAAACATTTTCGTAAACCCTGTTTAATGTACTCCGCGAATATGGCGTTGACAACAATAGGGTTTGAAGATTTAGGTGATGAACGTACACCAAAAGTTGCAAATAGTGCATTTGTTATGATGATTTCTCAAAAATACGTGATGTGACTGAATCCAAATTTTAACACAATATACAATGGAATGTTTTATATATTACTGATAGATTTCAGAATTTTATGTTCCCAAGAAAAATGTAATCATTTTTTCACGGCAACTTTTTCTCAGCTCTGGGTGGTTATGCGGTTCGCCCGGAAGGACATGGGTTCGAATCCCCGTCAGGAAGTCGTACAATTTAAGAAACGAGATTTCCACTTCCGGAGGTGCATATAGCCCTGAGATTCACTCAGCCTACACCAGAAATGAGTACCAGGTTAATTCCTGGGTGCAAAGGCGGCCGGGCGTAAAGCTAACCACTCTACCCCATCACGTGCCGAGGTTAACAATGGTGGAAGCCTTTACCTTCCACTCCTCCAAGGGCCTTCATGGCCTGTACGGAGGTGACTTTGCTTTGCAAGGTGGTTATGCTGTATGACTGTGAAATACGTCAATAATACCAGTTTGTATTTTTATTGGATAGAATGATATGCATCACTGGATGGCCGGTACAAGGACAGACGTGAGATGTTGCCGCGGTTGATGGACTAGCTCATTTGTATACACACCGGCAGAAGTACGTTATTTTGCAACCGTTTTATAGAACGGTTTTGGCGACAACCTTTGTCTAAAAACAACTATTTTGCCCAGCACTATAAAACACCGTAGCGAAACATGGGTACATTTTCTAGTAGTTATAGTACAATACTTACAGAGATACTCAGAATTTCTGAGCTCTGCTGGTACAATTCACATCCCCTTGATAGCAAGTGAAATGGATACCGAGAATAGAGGGTTACATTTCTACACCACCATTGATCGAACTTTATAATACTCTGAGGTAGACTAGCAAGCGAGTTTCCACTCAATACCACTGCATTCGAATTTATCTGCATTTGGCAACGATAAGTTCGAGTCTTTTTAAAGTTGGAAAAATATTTGTGCGCCAATTAGTAAAATAATAAAACCACTACAATTACAGAAAGGAAGTATAATGTCCACCGGAATCAAAACATTCGCAAATATCGAGTGTGGGTCCATCTCTTACGATGATTTCACGAAAAATGTAACATTGAATAGAGAATTATCTCTGTTCATTACTGTTTGTACATGAAACGTGACGTACATAATAAATCACATTATGTACACTTCAACTTAAAAACTGTTGGCAGTTCGCAATATTGTGCGTCTAATTTACAAAAAATTGTGAACTAGGATGTTGTGTTATCTCATAACCAGTTCATATTATTGATCACCATCTATAAACAGTATGTAAAATCGTCTTTCTGTCTACATTTTGAACATCATCTGGTGCTTGGTTTTTTTACACCACATAGGACAAATCATGGCCCTTGACTGGTTCAGTCCAGTTTGTCTGTCTGTTTGTCTGTTCAGCATCATGGAAAAATAGACAAGTGAATTTTCTTGAAACTTTGTATTTCTTTACTGTATAAGGCTGAGTAGGATGTTCGCTATATGTTGTACAAACAAATTCACCAACAGGGAGCTTTCAGAGGGAGCTTGAAACATAAAACGCGGCGTATTTTTGTAAGCTTGGTCTTACCAGAAAATTGCTCAATACAACACTTTTTTTAGAATATTGTTTATAAATGTTTTCGTTCTGATTTTTGGATTACGGAGCAAAATAAGAGAAATATCAGTGACAGTCATGTGAAATTCCAAGTGCCGATGACTAACTATGGAAAGTTACTACGGAGATGGCCCGGCGACGTTTTAAACGTTTTGAACGTAAGGCGGTGATTGGTGGTGGTGATTATTGTTTTAAGAGGAAGTACAACTGGGCAACCATCCTCTATATAACACTAATCAGAGAGAAAAATGGAAGGCTTCCGACACTTCGAAAAATGAAGGTGTCGGTCAAAGGAAGACAAGGGCCACGAAGGGCGTGAAAATGAAAGACTCCCTAGCCCTCGCAAACCTAATAGCGTCGGGGTCGGAAAAGAACAAGAGCTGACCAAGGGAGGTCGGATAGGATAGATGGAAGTGAGGAGCTCGGCACAAGTAAGTGGAAGCAATGCCAGGACTCAGCTAAGGGCCCCGTGGTCGCCAACCCACGCTCCAAAGTTCAGGGCCCCTGGGGCCCCTTTTAGTCGCCTCTTACGACAGGCAGGGGATACCGTGGGTGTTATTCTACCGCCCCCACCCACAGGGGGATTTGAACGTAAATCTGATTGTATTTTTAAAATGCAAACGGAATTTGCCATGCATGTAGAGCAGAAGAATGGTGTATTCCCCTTTTGGTTCGTATTTTTTGATTATGTACTTATTATTATTACCCGCCCCACGGTGTAGGGGTAGCATGGTTGCCTCTTACTCGGAGGCCAGGGTTCGATTCCTGGCCAGGTCAGGGATTTTTACCTGCATCTGAAGGCTGGTTAGAGGTCCATTCAGCCTACGAGATTGCAATTGAGGAACTATCTGACGGCGAGATAGCGGCCCCGGTCTAGAAAGCCAAGAATAACGGCCGAGAGGATCCGTCGTGCTGACCACACTACACCTCGTAATCTGCAGGCGTTCGGACTGAGCAGCGATCGGTTTGTAGGCCATGGCCCTTCGGGGCTGTTGCGAACCTTGGGTTTGATTATTATTATTATTATTATTATTATTATTATTATTATTATTATTATTATTATTATTACTATTATTATTATTCCGGGGTATCTGTGGAACAGCAGAGGTGAAAGAAGGTGCCGGGATGAATGGGTCTAACTACCAAATCAAAGTTAATTTTAAAACTTTAACAACGGTTATATTTCCTAAGTTCCAATAATTAATAACAACAAAAATCTAACAATTTTTAGTTTCAGAATTTAAACACCCTTGGGCTACAATCCCCTAGTTTCTACATTTTTGAGCTCCTAGCTCCGCATTACCAAATACAAATTTGTTCAAAGGGCAGAAATCCCCTAAAACATGGAGCACCAGCTTCGTCATTTACAATATCAACCCTTCTGGAGGCACTTTTACAACACATAAAAGAGCTGACCTGCTCTCAGATTTTCAAACCTATTAAAGGCCATACCAGACTTTAAAATTAATTGCCATCAAGGCACAACTTACAAACATGACACGGGTGTATCTTGTACCCAATCTACTGGGCCTTAGCAGAAAAAGAACAGGTTAAGAAACTAGCCCGAAAAACCAAAAGGAATGGAGGCGAGTATTTGCGCTCCTACATATGCATTCTTAAAACCTAAAAGGCACTAGGCCGATGACACAGGGGCTATTCCCAACCTATGGAGGTGACCCGTATAAGAAGGAAATTTAAACATTACGGAAGAGAAAACTTCAGTTACCAAAACGTAGTCACTTCAAACCAAAATGAAGGGGAGCTCGAGAGGGTAAATCACTCTCTATCCCCGAATTACAGTTACAAATTTAATTAAGTTTTTACATAAGCCGGCAGAAAATTACATATTTAGGAAATTAGGTTACACTGTAAAGGTTTCGGACCTTTCCCGCGGGTTAAACTGCTGAGCTTGCAAGAAATAAAGATGTTAAACGGCCATTACCTTACTGAAGAGCTGCTGCCTGATGAAAGAGGCGCTTCCCGCCTCCTGCTTTGCGTCCACACAATTAGATGTTGATCGAGTGGCCGAGAGACGAGAAAATCCACAGTTTATAAACCCTCGGGGAAGGTTCGAGACCTTTC
Organism: Anabrus simplex; assembly: GCF_040414725.1. Taxonomy (NCBI): domain Eukaryota; kingdom Metazoa; phylum Arthropoda; class Insecta; order Orthoptera; family Tettigoniidae; genus Anabrus; species Anabrus simplex. The sequence goes on from NC_090273.1 coordinate 93,762,642, forward strand.
ATGAATAATCAAGACACACCCCCATGTTTTATTGGCTACATTAAAGTTACACACAAAATCGAAGAAGAAATACGGGATTGGCTGAAAATTAGTTGCAGAAATTATTGATTGGCTAACTTCAAAACTGGCGGAAGGAAAAGATAAATATTGCCAACCCACAAAAGAATGAACAAAATTTAGTAAAGAAACAAAACTTATGAGTACAAAATTTCTTCAAAAAAGTTCCGTCACTTCGCACCAGGGTGCATGATCATAGTTTTTCGGCAGTGATATCTATGAGAGAATGTCCAAACTTCTTGTTAAATAGTAAACAAAAACAAGTCGAAATTCACACAGTGACATCTTCAGAGGAAAAGTGAAGTAGGTCCAGTTTCAAGTTCACTGTTGCTCCTGTAGAGGAGTACTTTAAGGCGGAAGATTTAAATGTGCGGCATAAAGGTGTACCACCCTGTACAATTATTATTATTATTATTATTATTATTATTATTATTATCTTAAAGCATGACGGGACAATGCATTAGTGGATTTCCATTAAACGTGGCTTTTCAGTTTATAATAAGGACGCGGAGAACCAGCTCTGTTGTTATTAAGGTCAATAGTCCATATACTTGTTTGATGCAGTTCTCCATGGAGCCCTATCCTGTACTAACCATTTCATTTCTACGTAACTAATCTAATAATATTATTAGATTATTATCTAATAATAATGTCATTTGCTTTACGTCCCACTAACTACTTTTACGGTCTTCGGAGACGCCGAGGTGCAGGAATTTAGTCCCGCAGGAGTTCTTTTACGTGCCAGTAAATCTACCGACACGGGGCTGTCGTATTTGAGCACCTTCAAATACCACCGGACTGAGCCAGGATCGAACCTGCCAAGTTGGGGTTAAAAGGCCAGCGCCTTAACCATCTGAGCCACTCAGCCCGACTTTTTACGGTTTTGCGGAGGTGCCGAGGTGATGGAATTTAGTCCCGTAGAAGCTTTTTTACGTGCCAGTAAATCTACCGACACGAGGCTGACGTATTTGAGCAACTTCAAATACCACCGGACTGAGCTAGGATCGAACCTGCCAGGTTGGAGTTAGAAGGCCAGCGCCCCAAGCGTCTGAGCCGCTCTGCCCGGCATCCTACATCTATTCTAATCTGTTTGTCATATTCATACCTTGGTCTACTCCTGCCGTTTTTACCTCCTACACTTCCCTCTACAACTAACTGAAGACGTCCTGGGTATCTTAAGATGTGTCCTGTCATTCCTTTCGTCAATTCGATTCGGTATCTCTTCATTTGGTATTCCATCCACCCACCTTACCTTCAGCATTCTTCTGTAACACCACATTTCATAACCAAAAGCTTCACAAGCTTCTATTCTCTTTCTTTCTGAATTAATTATCGTCCATGTTTCACTTCCATACAATGCCACGCTCCAGACGAAAGTCTTCAAAAACATCTTTCAATGTTCGAAGTGAGCAAATTCCTTTTCTTAAGGAAGGCCTTCGTTGCTAGTTTGTGTTAGTCTCCATTTTATGTCCTCCTTACATCTGGCATCATTAGTTATTCAACCAACCAAGTAACAATATTCATCTACTTCCTTTAAGACTTCATTTCCTAATCTAATATTACCTCCATTACATGACTTCACTTTCTTTTGGATTTATTTATTTTCATCTTGTACTCCCTTCCCGAAGAGCCTCCGTGGCTCAGGCGGTAGTGCGTCGGCCTCTCAACACTGGTTTCCGTGGTTCAAATCCCGGTCACTCCATGTGAGATTTGTGCTGCACAAAGCAGTGGTGGGACAGGTTTTTCTACGGGTACTCAGGTATTCCCCTGTCATCTTTCATTCCAGCAACATTCCCCAATATCATTTCGTCTCTCTGTCATTAATCATTGCTCCAGAGGAGTGCAACAGGCTTTGGGAGCCGGCACAATTCCTATCCTTCATTCATTCATTCATTCATTCATTCATTCATTACATTGCTGACCCGGTCGAATGACTAGAAAGAAGCTGTGGATTGTTTCACTCCTTCTCCAAACCTGTGTCATTCATTAGCACTCAGCAATTTCTCCACATTTCCTGCTGACTTCGATATAATAACAATATCAAGGTCAATTCTCAGAATCTTGATTTCCTCCCCTTGGATGGTGATTCCTTTTTCCAAATTCCTCCTTGATTTCCTCTATCCCCTGTTCTATGTAAATACTGAAATGCAGATTGGACAAACTGCAGCCTTTCCTCACTGATTTCTGGATTGCTGCTGCTGCTTTTTTTTTTTTTTTTCATAGCCTTCGATTCTTATCACTACAGATTGATTTTTACACTGATTGTTGGTCAGCCATTGTGCTGATCAAAAACATGCGCCAGGGGGATGGGGTCCGAGGAATAGCCTGAAACATAAAACACGGTGTATCTCTCTTAATGTTCATTTCTGGGCATATTGTATATCACCTTTAACGCTGTTACTCGGTTAGCACTACCCGGGAAGCATGAGTGGTCAACAAAAGCATTGGGAACAAGTGTCCACCATCTTGATCCCACAAAGAAGCCAAACGGTTTGGACCTACCGAGGAATCTCTGGTGCCGTATCAACAGGTTAAGGACTGGACATGGTTGTTGCAATTACTTCAAGTACAAATGGGGTTGGATCAGTTCACCAATGTGTGATTGTAACCTGGAAGAACAGACGATTGAGCACCTGGTCCAACGCTGTCCTTTTCATTCGTACCCTGGCACTCCTGACGATTTGTTCACTCTCACACCCGGTTTAACTAAATGGATGAGAAGGATGGACTTTAAAGTTTGATTTTGCCTCATATATTGTATAAAATCACCATACGATTGTCCCGCTCCATGGCTAAATGGTTAGCTTGCTGGCTTTTGGTCACAGGGGTACCGGGTTCGATTCCCGCTAGGGTCGACAATTTTAACCATCATTGGTTAATTTCCCTGGCACGAGGGCTGAGTGTATGTGTGGTCGTCATCATCATTTCATCCTCATCACGACGCGCAGGTTGCCTACGGGAGTCAAATCAAAAGACCTGCACCTGACGAGCCGAACCCGTCCTCGAATCTCCCGGCACTAAAAGCCATACGCCATTTCATTTTTACCGTACGATTAAATAAATAAGGTTCGATTCATGGCAAAATTTCTTTATAATATGGTTTGTGAACTTTTTTGTGCTGTACGTTTTCCTATACAGTGAAAATAAAAATCATTGAAAGGTCAGAGGCAACTGTGTGTAAGTTTGAGTCTAAGGGTCGATCACTTAACTCTATGGAGAGTAGTTAAAGAGATCGTACTGGCAAAGATTTTTTTTTTTTTTGCTAGTTGTTTTACGTCGCACCGACACAGATAGGTCTTTCGGCGACGATGGGAGAGGAAAGGGCTAGGAGTGGGAAGGAAGCGACCGTGGCCTTAATTAAAGTACAGTCCCAGCATTTGCCTGGTGTGAAAATGGGAAACCACGGAAAACCATTTTCAGGGCTGCCGACAGTGGGGTTCGAACCTATTATCTCCCGAATACTGGATACTGGCCGCACTTAAGCGACTGCAGCTATCGAGCTCGGTGGCAAATATTTAAATACTTTAAATACTTTGTACATTTCTCTCTACTTCTGGAATACTAACCTGATATTGTGCTTTTATACAAGAAGGATGAGATCGAACGCTAAAAAGATGAAACTCAGTAGAGAAGGGCGAAGTTGTTCTTTTTCTGGAACGCCTTCGCTTGTTCCCGTTCTGAAAAAAAAAATACTATGTTCCAGATAACAGTTCGAAATTAACAAAGGTTTAGGCAGTGGGGAATCAGAAAATATTAACAAACCTCATAAATGTACATTCAAACGTTGTTTTGACATTGCTAGTTTCATGCTTTAATTTTGATGTTCTAGAAAACGCTAAAACATGGCTGCATCACAACAAATTGGGTATTAATGAAATCCGAAAAAAGAAACACCTTACTTATATTAAATTAATTTTCAGGTTTGTTCTGTTGTTAAATATTTTTTCAAGGATTTTTTTATAAGTTTATTTAATCATAAATTAGTTTCGACAGATAGAAAAACGTACCAATTATAGGTTAACTAAGGTAGGATCCCTTCCCCTACCCTTGTTGCTCACCTGCTGTTCATTGCAGCCAACGACTAGTTTCAAAGGACATCGAAACCAGTGTACAGAAGTAGCTCTCTCGTTCGTTCGGAGTCGGAACAATCAGCCAACCAGCGGAACATGCGCGGTTCTCAAATACCTAGACCAATCAAGACCGCTGGAGTCGCTCTTGGACCAATCCAGCTGAGTGCAGGAGATACGGAACACTGTTCTTTCAGAACAGGATGTTGCTAGACCTATCTCGCTGCAGTGCAGGAGACACGGAACACTGTTCTTTCGGAACAGGATGTTGCTAGAAATATCTCGCTGCAGTGCAGGAGACACGGAACACTGTTCTTTCAGAACAGGATGTTGCTAGACCTATCTCGCTGCAGTGCAGGAGACACGGAACACTGTTCTTTCGGAACAGGATGTTGCTAGACCTATCTCGCTGCAGTGCAGGAGACACGGAACACTGTTCTTTCGGAACAGGATGTTGCTAGACCTATCTCGCTGCAGTGCAGGAGACACGGAACACTGTTCTTTCGGAACAGGATGTTGCTAGACCTATCTCGCTGCAGTGCAGGAGACACGGAACACTGTTCTTTCGGAACAGGATGTTGCTAGACCTATCTCGCTGCAGTGCAGGAGACACGGAACACTGTTCTTTCGGAACAGGATGTTGCTAGACCTATCTCGCTGCAGTGCAGGAGATACGGAACACTGTTCTTTCGGAACAGGATGTTGCTAGAAATATCTCGCTGCAGTGCAGGAGACACGGAACTCTGTTCTTTCGGAACAGGATGTTGCTAGACCTATTTCGCTGCAGTGCAGGAGACACGGAACACTGTTCTTTCGGAACAGGATGTTGCTAGACCTATCTCGCTGCAGTGCAGGAGACACGGAACTCTGTTCTTTCGGAACAGTTTGTTCCGGCGTAGTGTTCAGTTAAAGGTCAGTTCCGAGTTCTAAACAGTTCCAAAATAACTGTTCTTTAATTGCTCATATCTACAAAACTACAGAGGGCCGGAGAGAGCCAAGAAATGTTTACATTACGACAATCCACTGATAGAGAGACTGTTAATCTACATGCCTCAGTAATGTAATTGAGTACACCTTAATGGTGATAGTTCCGTCACCGCGTGTACAACAGTTAGTAATAACAATAAATGTATGCTAAGTCATCGGCGTGAGGCTGGTTGAAACCTGAACAGATCCACGATCAGCTGTTATAAGTAGCTTAGAGTCAATGAAGAGGCATACTAGGGTAGTTTCCCGTTACTTTCCTCACCGAGCCAGAAGATGATGTTCCATATCAGTCTGCCAAGCCCTTTGAAATGTATACATCAATCGGCCGTATAAACAATTATGTACCGTACATGAACTGTTGAGTTCACCCAACGCAGAGATCTCTTCGTCGAAATCAGCCTTTGTAGAGTTCGCTCTTAAAACCCACAACGCCTCATGTTTCGAAAAGTTACGAAAAGTATGGCGCAACAGCTATAGCCTACCAAGCGACCGCTGCTCAGCCCGAAGGCCTGCAGATTACAAGGTGTGGTGTGGTGTGGTCATCACGACGAATCCTCTCGGCCGTTATTCTTGGCTTTCTAGATCGGGGCTGCTATTTCATCGTTAGATAACTACTCAATTGTATTCACGTAGGCTGAGTGGACATCAAATCAGTCCCTTAGATCCAGGTAAAAATCACTGATCTGGCCGAGAATTGAACCCGAGTCCTCCAAGTAAGAGGCAGGCGCGCGATCCCTACATCTCCGGGCCGGTTTAACGCGAAAAGAAACAAACACAATAAAACGTAAATTCAGAAAATGAAATAAACAAGTGTAAGCAACGATGCTATATTTTTTCGCTTAAACAATGATCGTTTTAGGTGAGTAACTGTTAGATTTTATCTAGCGGCTGTGGTCTTGAGATGGAATCCCCTGAGGATGGGGGCGATAGAATAACACCTACGGTATCCCCTGCGTGCCGTAAGAGGCGACTAAAAGGGTCCCAGGCGCTGTCAACTTGGGAGCGTGGTTCGGCGCCCACCGGGCCCTTAACTGAGTCCTGGCATTGTTTCCACTTACTTGCGCCAGGCTCCTCACTTTCATCTATCCTATTCGACCTCCCTTGGTAAACTCTCGGTCTTTTCCGACCCCTACGCCATTAGAGCATTCTAGAGCCGGGGAGTCTTTCGTTTTCACGCCCTTCGTTGCCCTTGTCTTTCTTTGGCCGATGTCTTCATTTTTATGAAGTGTTGGATCCTTTCCTTGTTTTCTCTGCGATGCGTGCTTTTGGGTTTTGTTCTTTTACGATTTGCTTGTACATGAAGGAAGCGGCCGCGGCCTTAGTTAAAGTACACCGATCTCGATAGCTGCAGTCGCTTAAGTGCGGCCAGTATCCAGTAATCGGGAGATCGTGGGTTCGAGCCCCACTGCCGGCAGCCCTGAAGATGGTTTTCCGTGGTTTCCCATTTTCACACCAGGCAAATGCCGGGGCTGTACCTTAATTAAGGCCACGGCCGCTTCCTTCCAATTCCTAGGCCTTTCCTATCCCATCGTCGCCGTAAGACATATCTGTGTCGGTGCGACGTAAAGCAAATACAAAAAAAAAAAAATTAAAGTACAGCCGCACAATTTGCCTTGTGTGAAAAAGATAAACCACGGAAAACCATCAGCTGCTACGTCCCTTTTGGATATTGCATACCACAAATCTCCGATATGTTATGTTCAAAGACAAATCAGGCAATATATTTACATCACGGGTCGGGGATTTTAACCTTAATTGGTTAATTCCAATGTCACGGGGGCTGGGTGTATGTGTTGTCTTCATCATCATTTCATCCTCATCACGACGCGCAGGTCACTTACGGGTGTCAAATAGAAAGACTTGCACCTGGCGAGCCTAACCCGTTCTGGGATTTCCCGGCACTAAAAGCCATACGACATTTCATTTTACTGGAATATTTTATGGACATGTAGTTTGAAATGATCCGTTACGCGAGAAATATTTTTTCCGGAACTTCAAAATCGACTATTACGTAAAGCATTTTTAACTGGTCCTGGAAAATTGAAATCTTATTCAACGCTTTAATCTTAATGTTACAGACGGCTACTTATGCTTTTGTGGATCAGTTTAGGCAGTGCATCATTTGATATTTGAGTGCCCAGTGTTTAAAATGAGAAGATATTTTTTATAACGCCACCTGAATGGTTGTAACCTGAATTTTTCTAAACCACTGCAACATGTAACTCAAGAGACAATGTTGTTATATGTAGTTTCTCACATTCATGAAGGAGCTATACCAAATGAATGGAGAGTTGCTATAGTAGCCCCTGTGTATAAAGGAGAGGGTGATAGACAAAGCTGAAAATTACAGGCCAGTCAGTTTGACATGCATTGCATCTAAGCTTTGGGAAAGCATTTTTTCTGATTATATTAGGCATGTTTGCGAAATTAATAACTGGTTTGACAGATGGCAGTTTGGGTTTAGGAAAGGTCATTCCACTGAAGCTCAGCTTGTAGGATTTCAGCAAGATATAGCAGATATCCTGGATTCAGGAGGCCAAATGGACTGTATTGCGATTGACCTATCTAAGGCATTTGATAGGGTAGACCATGCAAGACTGCTGGCAAAAATGAGTGCTATTGGACTAGAAAAAAAAGTGACTGAATGGGTGGCTATATTTCTAGAAAAGAGAACTCAGAGAATTAGAGTAGGCGAAGCTTTATCTGACCTTGTAATAATTAAGAGGGGAATTCCTCAAGGCAGTATTATTGGACCTTTATGTTTTCTCATATATATCAATGATATGTGTAAAGAAGTGGAATCAGAGATAAGGCTGTTTGCATGTGATGTTATTTGGTACAGAATAATAAATAAGTTACAAGATTGTGAACGTCTGCAGGGTGACCTCGATAGTGTTGTGAGATGGACGGTGGGCAATGGTATGATGATAAACGGGGTTAAAAGTCAGGTTGTGAGTTTCACAAATAGGAAGAGTCCTCTCAGTTTTAATTACTGTGTTGATGGGATGAAAGTTCCCTTTGGGGATCATTGTAAGTACCTAGGTGTTAATATAAGAAAAGACCTTCATTGGGGTAATAACATAAATATGATTGTAAATAAAGGGTACAGATCTCTGCACATGGTTATGAGGGTATTTAGGGGTAGTAATAAAGATGAAAAGGAGAGGGCATATAAGTCTCTGGTAAGATCCCAGCTAGAGTATGGTTCCAGTGTATGGGACCCTCACCAGGATAACTTGATTCAAGAACTGAAAAAAATCCAAAGAAAAGCAGCTTGATTTGTTCTGGGTGATTTCCGACAAAAGAGTAGCGTTACAAAAATGTTGCAAAGTTTGGGTTGGGAAGTCTTGGGAGAAAGAAGACGAGCTGCTCGACTAAGTGGCATGTTCCGAGCTGTCAGTGGAGAGATGGCGTGGGAGGACATCAGTAGACGTATAAGTTTGAGCGGTGTCTTTAAAAGTATGAAAGATCACAATATGAAGATAAAGTAGGAATTCAAGAGGACAAATTGGGGCAAATATTCCTTTATAGGAAGGGGAGTTAGGGATTGGAATAACTTACCAAGGGAAATGTTCAATAATTTTCCAATTTCTTTGCAATCATTTAAGAAAAGGCTAGGAAAACAACAGATAGGGAATCTGCCACCTGGGCGACTGCCCTAAATGCAGATCAGTAGTGACTGATTGATTCATTAACAAAATTTTTTGTAAACTAAATTTATAAGAACAACTCTTTGTTATGATCTTAAACTATATCCCTAGTATACCTCTGGTAAAATAGGGTTCCTGTATTGTTTTGGATCTTAAATAATAATAATTAGAAGAAGAAGAAGGATATAGAAAATGATTGCCCCGTTGTACTTCCTCTTAAAACAATAATCACCACCACGATCACCACCTTGAAGAATAACGGGAGGGTGTTATATTATTGTTAGGTCGGAACCTTAAGCTCCACATCTCCAGTGAACTAGACCTACATTGCCTCTCTCTATAGCGTCTCAATTTTTCATATGAATCACGCAGCAGTTAGTTGAACTCGACGAGGTTGCATGAGCTGGTGAAATGCCAATTAACTGGTTGTTTGTGTTTCCTCAGAGCTCCCTTCGTCAAGTTTGATGGATTGCTCTGGCGTGCTTGTTGCTAACTTATATTATTTTTGTTCCTTTACTTGATGCGATATAATTTGCCCTTTTGCATTTCATGAACTGGTTTTATTGAGGCTGAGAATAGCCAAGCACGCTACTCTAAAAATTACATCATTGCGCTCCCTAAATTCATTCCAATGACTGAGATTGCTTTTTCTCCGACTACGTTCTCTGGATGCAGAAAATTAAAAGAAAGCGAGGTCCGTGAGGAGAAACTGATTTTATGGATTTATGGGAAAACTAGTACGTAGGCCTGTCTTCGACAGTCGAAATTACTATCTATAAAGTAATTGGAAATTCTAAACTTTTTTAATATATCTTCTGAATAAAAGTTTCACTTTCCAGGTTTTATGCCGCATTCGAATGGAATCAAAACAGGTATTGTTGTACATTTCCTTGATTTAATGCGTGCAGTTGTAGCTCGGAGTTGTACTTTGACATCTATGGATCTGCGTACTCTTGGGAAAGTAACATACAACTGTCCAAAATAGTGGAGTGGGTAGAAATATCTCAACAATAACGTTTATGCTGGAGTCTTATTCACTGTGACAGAGAAGACTAAATTTAGAGGAAATTGCCTTCATTTAAGAACGGATGATATACTAAACCAAACCCCATGGCACTACAGCCCTTGAAGGGCCTTGGCCTACCAGGCGACCGCTGCTCAGCCTGAACGCTGGCAGCTTACGAGGTGTCGTGCGGTCAGCACGACGAATCCTCTCGGCCGTTATTCTTGGCTTTCGAGAGCGGGGCCGCTATCTCACCGTCAGATGGCTCCTCAATTCTAATCACGTAGGCTGAGTGGACCTCGAGCCAGCCCTCAGGTCCCTGACCTGGCCGTGAATCGAACCCGGGGCCTCCGGGTAAGAGGCAGGCGCGCTACCCCTACACCACGGGGCCGGCCACGGATGTTATACACAGGTGCTAAATCTATTATTGGAGTAAAGCACTTTCTCCCTGAAGCTGAGTCCGTCTGATATTCTCCATGAACGATATTTTTGTCTAGTATCCGTAAATTCAGTCTCGTTCCATTGCACAAACCAGCTTTATTAACTTCATTAACATTATGGAGTCAACGATGAAAATGAATATGGACAGCCTGTTTCCAGTCATTCGACCGGGTCAGGAATGGAATGAATGAAGCCCCGATCTAGCGGCGAGGATAGGAATTGTGCCGGCTGCCGAAGTCTGTCGCACTCCTCTGGGGCAATGATTAATGAATGATAGATGAAATGAAATGATATTGGAGAGTGTAATAGTATTTGATGGATGTTCCATCATTCAATACAATGTCAAATATTTGAAATTTATTAAGCGAAGAATAATTAAATCAAAGGAAATCTGATAACAATCAACATGAGAATTCCCTAAATGAATCTCAATAGGTTGTCATAAAACATAATGACAAAATTATATACATTTTTTGTTTGCCATTGGCTTTACGTCGCACCGGCACAGATATGTCTTACGGCGACGACGGGACAGGAAAGGGGGTAGGACTGGGGCGGAAGTGGCCGTGGCCTTAATTAAGTTACAGCCCCAGCATTTGCCTGGTGTGAAAATGGGAAACCACGGAAAACCATCTTCAGGGCTGCCGACAGTGGGGTTCGAACCCACTATCTCCCGAATACTGGATACTGGCCGCACTTAAGCGACTGCAGCTATCGAGCTCAGTGACAAAATTATACACACAATGACAATTGCCTAAATACATATCAATAAGTTGACATAAAACATAATGACAAAATTATATACACAATGACAATTGCCTAAATACATATCAATAAGTTGACATAAAACATAATGACAAATGATACATACAATGACATGAAGCGCTTGGCACTTGAAGAAAGTTCATTGATCTGGGTTAAAAATACTGCCGTGTGTTCTAGAACATGGAACAGACTTGTTGGTCTTGTTTCAATCAACTTGGAAACATGTGAACTAGTTGAAATAAAACAGATTTGACAATGAATCTTATGACAAATATGGAAATTGCTTTGCTCTAGGTCACATAATCTTGCAGTGCTTTTGTACAGTATGGATAAAAATTGTCGGTCTTGTGGAGAGCTGATGTTAAGAATAATTGGTACTTAAAATTAGCCGAGGGATTGGGGGAACATCCTTCGTTATGGAACATCTGCTTTTGAAGTTGAAACTGTCGTCTACTATTGTTGCAGATTTAAGAATTGATGATGGTATGGCCTTGGTTAATGGATGTTTGAGGAAAAATAGAAAGAAAAGAAATGAAAAACCAGGCAATTCTCATATTGATTGTTATCAGATTCCCTTTGATTTAATTATTCTGCAAGAACTGATGATGACTCCAATGGAATCGAAACCGGTCTTCGCTTAATAAATTTCAAATATTTTACGGAAATGAAAATCATAACCTATGATTGGAGAGTGTTGCTGGAATGAAATATGACAAGGAAAACCGGAGTACCCGGAGAGAAACCTGCTCAGCCTCCGCTTTGTCCAGCACAAATCTCACATGGAGTGACCGGGATTTGAACCACGGAACCCAGGGATGAGAGACTGGCACGCTGCCGTCTCAGCCACGGAGGCTCCCGGAGTATATTCTAATGTACGTTCTTTGGTCACCTATCAAACCTATCGGTTGATGATAACTTGTTCGTTTCTTGGTCAAAAAAAAAATGCTACTTTGGAAAAATTTAACTCTGACTTGGACGAAAAGAACCAAGTGGAACTCGTACAATATTTTGTGAAATACTGTTTTGAAACTTCTCAATACTGCTATTCGGCCGAGTTCTCGGTTTCTGAGTTTTAGAAGCAATTCACTGATTTTAATTCTCCATTTTGAGCAATAATATTTACAACTTGACTAGGTAACACCTGTTGCGCAACAGTGAGAAATTACTACCATATACTTTCTAAAGCCTGCAGCAATAATTTCCTCAGCCTGCTAGGTTGGACAGTTTCTCTTTTGCTCTACGGCATTTCAGTATGTATCCGTCTTCAGTTCTTTTCTGGACCAAGAATTTTCCTCAAGATATTTCGTTCTTCCTTCAGAATGTTCTCTAGATCCTTTTTTTTTCTAATGAGTTCCAGCGTTTCGCTCACGTATAAAACTTCGGGTTTGATCACAATATTGTAGCGCGTCATCTTCGTGTTTGTGGACATGCATTTTCGTTGCAAATAACGCAAGTTCTCCAGTACGCTCTGACGAGAATTCAAACCCACTACCTTTCAGGTCATCTAACCACGATTTAGCACCTCAGTTAGGCACCCGATCTTTCCTCCATTGCTTCAAAAATACCTAACGCTTGTACAATATTTATTTATTTACAGTATTTTTTTATTTACAGTATTTATTTATTTATTTATTTATTTATTTATTTATTTATTTATTTATTTATTTATTTATTTATTTATTTATTTATTTATTTATTTATTTATTTATTAAGTTTTATAATTTAGGGGAAGACGTTCTTCTGCAGGTGTCTCTAAATGACATCGCCCGAGGCTTCATGTTGTAGGAGTGTTAACATCTGATATAGCTTTCAAAGAAAGCTCACATTAGCTTTACGTAAAGCCATACTGTTTTGAAACAAAATAAAATTAGTTTCATTATCAAAGTTATCTTAGGCTTTGAAGTTCAGTTGATGTAAAGCCTTGTGGAACTGATACAACAGGGTACGACAGTGTCTCTCTGCGCCACTAATTATTCTGTCGTTAATCTGAAGACCTTATTTGATAAGTCTCTGCCGCGCAGAGCTTTTGCACTCGCGCAGCTGTATGTTTTCCCTCGGGAAAACGCCAACTAGAAGTTGACACGGCATCCCTATCGGGGGATTAAAATTTTAAAACTTTCCAGTCCCATGTTAGAATGAGAAAATTATTATGTCGTGTCTCTATATATAGCAGTTGAACATTGAACTGTATTTAATGATTTTAAATATTCCTAGCATTGTATTTAATTAATTTTAAAGCTCTCGGAAAAGAATTTCAGGTATTCTTTGCTAAAAAAATAACCGAGCCATCTCTTGAATGAAGAGCAGAAAGAAAAATGGTGTAGATTCAATCCCGTCAGTAAATAAAAAAAAAGTAGAAAACGAGATTTCCACACATGGCCGTGGAGTTCGCCAAGATGATGATGATGATAATGATTGTTGTTACAAGGACCCTAACATCTAGGTCATCGGCCCCTAATGGTACGCGATGAATCGCAACGACATGATTTTCAAATTTCCAAAATCCATCCACTGAATAGAATTCAGTGGAATCGACTCGCAATGCCCCACCGCCCCATAAAATAACTTAAAACAATGATATAAACGGAACAACAGACTGCTTCCAAAGCAAAGTCAATTACGCTTGTTGTCCAAAGGGGTCCAAAATCTAGGTCACCGGCCCCTCTACATATCACTGGTAAAGTAGGCTCATGATCTTCGCCATATAGTGGTACTTATGACAGGTAACTCAGACTCATGGTGTTCCTCACATAGTGGTACTACTCACAGGTAACGCAGACTTATGATGTTCCTCATATAGTGGTACTACTCACAGGTAATGTAGACCCGTGGTGTTCCGCGCATAGTGGTGCTAATCACAGGTAACGTAGACCCGTGGCGTTCCGTGCATAGTGGTGCTAATCACAGGTAACGTACACCCATGGCGTTCCGCGCATAGTGGTGCTAATCACAGGTAACGTAGACCCGTGGCGTTCCGTGCATAGTGGTGCTAATCACAGGTAACGTACACCCATGGCGTTCCGTGCATAGTGGTGCTAATCACAGGTAAAGTACACCCGTGGCGTTCCGCGCATAGTGGTGCTAATCACAGGTAACGCCCAGACCCGTGGTGTTCCTCACATAGTGGTACTACTCACAGGTAACGCAGACTTATGATGTTCCTCATATAGTGGTACTACTCACAGGTAATGTAGACCCGTGGTGTTCCGTGCATAGTGGTGCTAATCACAGGTAACGTACACCCGTGGCGTTCCGTGCATAGTGGTGCTAATCACAGGTAACGTACACCCGTGGCGTTCCGTGCATAGTGGTGCTAATCACAGGTAACGTACACCCATGGCGTTCCGCGCATAGTGGTGCTAATCACAGGTAACGTAGACCCGTGGCGTTCCGTGCATAGTGGTGCTAATCACAGGTAACGTAGACCCGTGGCGTTCCTCACATTGTGGTGCTAATCACAGGTAACGTAGACCCGTGGCGTTCCTCACATTGTGGTGCTAATCACAGGTAACGTACACCCGTGGCGTTCCTCACATTGTGGTGCTAATCACAGGTAACGTACACCCGTGGCGTTCCGTGCATAGCGGTGCTAATCACAGGTAACGTAGACCCGTGGCGTTCCTCACATTGTGGTGCTAATCACAGGTAACGTAGACCCGTGGTGTTCCTCACATTGTGGTGCTAATCACAGGTAACGTACACCCGTGGCGTTCCGTGCATAGTGGTGCTAATCACAGGTAACGTACACCCGTGGCGTTCCGTGCATAGTGGTGCTAATCACAGGTAACGTAGACCCGTGGTGTTCCTCACATTGTGGTGCTAATCACAGGTAACGTAGACCCGTGGCGTTCCTCACATTGTGGTGCTAATCACAGGTAACGTAGACCCGTGGCGTTCCTCACATTGTGGTGCTAATCACAGGTAACGTACACCCGTGGCGTTCCGTGCATAGCGGTGCTAATCACAGGTAACGTAGACCCGTGGCGTTCCTCACATTGTGGTGCTAATCACAGGTAACGTAGACCCGTGGTGTTCCTCACATTGTGGTGCTAATCACAGGTAACGTACACCCGTGGCGTTCCGTGCATAGTGGTGCTAATCACAGGTAACGTAGACCCGTGGTGTTCCTCACATTGTGGTGCTAATCACAGGTAACGTACACCCGTGGCGTTCCGTGCATAGTGGTGCTAATCACAGGTAACGTACACCCGTGGCGTTCCGTGCATAGCGGTGCTAATCACAGGTAACGTAGACCCGTGGTGTTCCTCACATTGTGGTGCTAATCACAGGTAACGTAGACCCGTGATGTTCCTCACATTGTGGTGCTAATCACAGGTAACGTAGACCCGTGGTGTTCCTCACATTGTGGTGCTAATCACAGGTAACGTAGACCCGTGGTGTTCCTCACATTGTGGTGCTAATCACAGGTGACCTAATGGTTCCAAAAACATTGTCACTTGGTCGTCCCATTTGGTCGCCTCTTACAACAGGCAGGGGTTTACGTGGGTGTATTTTTCGTCTGCGTAGGGGTAGTTCGCCAATAAATTGGAATTAATGAAAAGATAGAATACCCTCCCCTCCCAGTCACTGGCAAGCAACTAAGGATAGAGTACTCAGAGGCCGGTTGCCCAGTTGTACTTCTTCTTAAAACATACGGTAATTACCAATATCACCATCAGAGTATTCACGTATTGAAATCATTATTAATCTGTCCACATTTGTAGCGTGACGGTTAGTGCTATTAGCTGCCCTATACAGAGTCCTGGGTTCGATTCTTTGTTTCTTGCCACCGCCAGAAATTTATGGCCTTCAGCAAAGTTGGTGTGTGGTTATAGAAAAAGGTACAGTCACTCAAAAACACGAATAAAGGCATGGTATAGCATGTCCCTCACATTTAATATTTTATTAGATTTAATTTCACTTCTTATCAAAATATAATTCATCTCCCAAGTACATACAAACACTGCGGATACCTACAACAAACATTATACCTATAGGTTCAGTTGCTTCTGAAAAAAGTGTACCTACGCGGAACTTTCTTAATACCATGCGATCATTTACAAAGGACACTAGGAAAGTTTTGAACGCTTTATACGTTTTCAAAATAATTTCCACCTCACTCAATACACGTCTCCATACGTCGAAAAAAGTCACTGAACCAACTCTGCCACTTTTCTTCGGTTACATTTTTACACTCCTCATCCCATGCTGCCAGAAGCTCCTCGTCGGATGCAAAACGCCACCCTTTCGGCTTCATCTTCACTTCTGGAAAGAGTGCGAAGTCACATGGGGCAAGATCAGGACTGTATGGAGGGTGATCAAGCACAGTCAACCCTGATCTGGCATTAGCACGATGTGCTGCAGCATTGTCGTGATGCAAGAGCCAAGTGGTGAGCCGTGACCTTGGACGGAGCTGCTTGAGAGCCTGGATGACCTGAGGCAGATAAGTCTCACTGTACCACTTCGCAGTACCTGCCCTTTGTGTTTCTAGCACAACCCGAGTCAGGATGCCCCGTTTAGTGAAGAATACTGCGATCATCCTTTTCTTCATTGACCTTGACTTTCGCACAGTCACAGGACCCTCATCTTCAAACAGCCACACCTTGTTGTGGAATTTTGTTGGGACATCGTAATAATAAAGCTAAGTTTCGTCACCTGTAAGGATGCTATTGAAGTTACGCGAAGTACCATTTTCAAACTGTTCTAGCATTTTTCGGCACCATTTCACTCGATGTGCCCTTTGTTCCTCTGAAAGTGAATGGGGCACCCAAAGGGAACAAACCTTTAAGATGGAGATGGGCATGTAGAATTGAATGAATAGCTGGTGCAGGGATGTGGAGGGTCTCTTCAGCCTGCCGATATATCAACCGCCACTCTTGTTGCAACATTTCCTCACAGCTTTAATGTTTTCCTCAGTCATTGATTCAGACGGTCGCCCAGAACGAGGATCGTCTTCAACCCCAAAATTTCTCCTCTGGAACTCTTTGTACAAGCGGAAAATTGTCGTGCGATGTGTACAGTCTTTCCCCAGCACAGGAGTCATTTCCTCCAGGCACTGGTCAACAGTTAATCCACGAGCAAAATTGTAGCGGATAATTGCGCGATATTCACCTTTAGACCACACTGACATCTTAACTTGCTTTCAATCCTACTGCTTGGTAACAACTGGTGTGAAGGTCGCGCCTTGCTGTCTTCCAGACCAGTTTTCACCCCTCTTTTCATCCTTCACCACAACAGGGGTGTCCATCCAACCGTTTTTTGCATATTGCAAAACTTTCTTAGTGCTCTTGTACTTTTTAGCCTTTTGTTTGCGACTGTACATGCAACTCACCCGCTTTTATGGGGTGTGGCTAAAAACAACCCATCACCTCCTGATGAGAACACGAATTTACAGTGACAGTTACGTGGAAATCTAGTAATCAGTTTCGTCTATGCGGACAAGTTAAAGCCACCACACACAGAAAGCTAAGATAAGCTACCCTATGCTGTAGAGCAGGGGTTCCCAAATGGCGGCCCGCGGGGCGCATGTGGCCCGCGAAGCCACTTTTGCGGCCCGCGAGAGCACTGTAAGAAATAATGTGAAGGAAAGTCACAAAAATATTTATTAGCTCGTTCATAAACGTATTAATTTGTATGCACCTTACAGGCCGAAGTCAGAACTAATTATTCTTTAATACTAGTTCCTCTTTTTAAGTATTAACTTCTTCTCAACAGATTATTTTTGATTTTAAAACATTTAAAATCCAAATTTTAAGTAATAATGTTATTATTTTTGCGTCCCACTGACTACTTTTTATGGTTTTGGGAGACGCCGAGGTGTCAAAATTTTGTCCCACAGGAGTTCTTTTACGTGCCAGTAAATCTACCGACACGAGGCTGACGTATTTGAACACCTTCAAATACCACCGGACTGAGCCAGCGCCTCAACCGTCTCAGCCACTCAGCCCGGCTCCAAATTTCACTCTTTTATGCAATTTTAAAATAATGTTTTAAGCAATTAAAATGATCAAACCCTCATTTCAATTGAACTATGCATATTATTTCATAATGGTGCTTCTGTACTATTTGCAGAATTTTACGAAAGTTGACCTAGTCAATGCGGCCCGCGAACATGACTAATGTTTCCAAAATGGCCCTTGAGCCCTTGCAAATTGGAAACCCCTGCTGTAGAGGCCACCACACACAGAAAGCTAAGAGAAGCTACGCTATGCTGTAGATACCACCACACACTGAAAGCTAGGATAAGCTACGCTATGCTGTAGATACCACCACACACAGAAAGCTAAGATAAGCTACGCTATGCTGTAGAGGCCACCACGCACAGAAAGCTAAGAGAAGCTACGCTATGCTGTAGATACCACCACACACAGAAAGCTAAGATAAGCTACGCTATGCTATAAAGACCACCACACACAGAAAGCTAAGATAAGCTACGCTATGCTATAAAGACCACCACACACAGAAAGCTAAGATAAGCTACGCTATGCTGTAGATACCACCACACACAGAAAGCTAAGATAAGCTACGCTATGCTGTAGATACCACCACACACAGAAAGCTAAGATAAGCTACGCTATGCTGTAGATATCACCACACACAGAAAGCTAAGCTACGCTATGCTATAAAGGCCACCACACACAGAAAGCCAGGATAAGCTACGCTATGCTAAGAAATACCAAGGTGTGATGTGCTGTGTCACGAACAGAAGCTAAACTATGCTAGGCAGCCGTTTAAAGATGGCGGATTAATTGAAGAGGAGACGTTTTTTACTGGTCGCTGTAGTGGAAGATTAAGAAAGAGGAGAAGACATTGTACACATGAAATCCATGAACGTAATCAATTTGTAACGTTTACATATTTTGGAAGTCAAGTTTTTAAAATCGCGAATATATTTAAGAAATTTCAACTTAAAACAGCTTTTCGAGACAGAAATAAAATATCAGAACATATATATAATGCACATAGTGTCAATAAAAAGGATATATATATCAATTCGGGAGTATACAGAGTCACGTGTGACGACTGTAAAATGTTTTATATAGGAAGAACTGGACGAACGTTAAATCAAAGATATCAAGAACATTTCAAGGCAATAAAGTAAAACATATATTCAGCTTTTGCGGAACACATTTACAACAATAACCACAGCATTTTAGGGATCGAAAAGGACATGAAGGTAATTTTTAAGGGTAATTATGGATTTGAATTAAATACACGTGAAAACATTGAGATATTTTCGGCGCAGACAAGAGAACCAGATAAAATTTTAAATGAAACATTCGCAAGCAACATTTTGTTTACAATCTTGAGTTGACGTAACATCAGGTGCTTCCAACGAAACCTTGAGATGACGTAACATCATGTGCTTGCAGCGCGGTTCCGTACTTAAAGCTGAACGTTTGTCAGTACTCGACCAACAGCTTGAGCACGAGGAAAAGCCAGCCCTTCCTCTTCCTTTTACAACAACATTGTAAGTTTATAAGTATTATTTTCACACTTTTACACTTATTTTTTCTTTTCCTTATTTTTAGAGTTGATGTCAACAGAGCTACATTTTAAACTCATTTTTACCTATTTTGACGACACACTTATGTGAAATTAAATTTAAATTTTAACACTGATGACGGACCTTAGTGTCCGAAAACCGGTTATGTTTTAAAAAAGTGTGTGCTGATACGACTGTATATAGTTAATAATAATAATAAAATGAAATTGGAAGAATAATTCGTGGTGAATTCCATCATTTGATTCAAGCAATGGATGGAAAGGATGAAGAATTAAAAAGTACTTTCGTCTAAATCAGCAACAGTTTAATGAATATGAAGCGCCCAAATTATAGAATAAGGGGCTTTCTGGTCGAGGTGGTAAAGGCGTGCTTGGTTTACCCAGGAGGATGTGGATTCGAATCCCCGTCAGGAAGTCGTAAAGTTAAAGAAACGAGATTTCCACTTCCGGAGGTGCACATGGCCCTGAGGTTCACTCAGCCTACACCAAAAATGAGTACCAGGTTAATTCCTGGGGGCAACGCGTAGAACTAACCGCTCTACCCCATCAAGTGCCGAGGTTACGGACAGTGGAAACCTTTTACTCCTCTACATGCCTGTACGGAGATGACTTTGCTTTGCTTTTAAAAATGATACAATGTAGGGTAAAAATGTATGTAAAAGTAATAAACGATACATACAATCAATCTCCAGAGTTTCGTTTATTTCTTGTCAACAGTTGCCTTTCATGGTTATATATCTTTAATAATTTGACAACCGAGCTCGATAGCTGCAGTCGTTTAAGTGCGGCCAGTATCCAGTATTCTGGACATAGTAGGTTCGAACCCCACTGTCGGCAGCCCTGAAAATGGTTTTCCGTGGTTTCCCATTTTCACACCAGGCAAATGCTGGGGCTGTACCTTAATTAAGGCCACGGCCGCTTCCTTCCCACTCCTAGCCCTTTCTTGTCTCATCGTCGCCATAAGACCTATCTGTGTCGGTGCAACGTAAAGCAACTAGCAAAAAAAAAAATTTGACAGACAAGTACATATATTTTTCTCTTCAATCAGTCTTTTTTTATTCTGCCTTCCGTGATAATAATTAAAAAGCACAGAAACAATTAAGCAATATATATATATTTTTTGCTAGGGGCTTTGCGTCGCACCGACACAGATAGGTCTTATGGCGACGATGGGATAGGAAAGGCCTAGGAGTTGGAAGGAAGCGGCCGTGGCCTTAATTAAGGTACAGCCCCAGCATTTGCCTGGTGTGAAAATGGGAAACCACGGGAAACCATTTTCAGGGCTGCCGATAGTGGGATTCGGACCTACTATCTCTCGGATGCAAGCTCACAGGCGCGCGCCTCTACGCGCACGGCCAACTCGCCCGGTAAGCAATATATTAGCTACTGTATTGAGGTAATTCACGAAAGCCACTCTCATGAAATTACTATTTGTTAGACGCCGGGCAAATAAGTGATAATGCTCATGCGCCTCCTTGGCGGCTTGCAGACTGAAATACCGTACACAAGTCTAATAATGAAGATGTAGGCCTATGTATGTATACATGGATGCAAGTACGATATATAGGCCTATGTATGATTCATTTATATAATTGTAACTATGCGAACAATCACTGACTTCTCATGATATCGTAGGATAAGGCCATTACCGAGCGAATTGGCCGTGCGAGTTTGCATTCGGGGGATGGTGGGTTCGTAACCCTACCGTCGGCAGCCCTGAAGATGGCTTTCTGTAGTTTCCCATTTTCACACCAGACAAATGCTCGGGCTGTACGTTAATTAATGCCACGGCCGCTCCAAGCCATTTCCTATCCCATTGTCACCATAAAGCGTAAATTGTAAGAGTAAAGCGATTACTGAACAAGTTGAAACATTCCGAAGAACTTGGCCTGTTCATTCTTTTCGATGAAAAATGTCCACCGAGATCAAAGGATGAACAGGAAGTGTGGCAAGGGATTTCTGAGATGGTTTTAAGGGTGGGGCAGAGAAGGACACGTACCCCCTTCTTTTTACAGTGCCTTCGGGTGAATGTCGCTATCTACACTGAGATGCTGGAGACAGTTGTGAAACCTTGGATTACCGTACACAAAGGCATGTGTTTTAAGAGGTGTTTGCACCGGCAGACAAGCAGCCAATCTATACGACTACGTCACACAGAACATGTGGCCACCTAACTCGCCTGATCTAAATCCCCTTCATTATTACGTGTGGAGTGTCGTTTAACAAGTGACTAATCAACACTGCTACAGTGCGACTGATTCCACATAAGCCACCATAACCCGAGTAATGTCCAACATCAATAAAAACCATGGGATTCGAGCAAATCGGGGCTTCCGGTCTCGCACTGGGACCGCCCTTTCGGTAAAGGCAGTTACATTAAATAAACCTGTGCTCCAATAACTCCTGCATCTGTGTATCAAGTTTTGTAACAATACATTTCTTTATTCGCTAAACATGGTTGTTCTTCGTACTACCACTAATGTGCGCTCAAAATAAATATACCTTAAGCACCCTGTACAAATAGGGTGCAACAACAGTCTAGGATAGTATAATGCCACCCTCAAAACATCCTCGTCACAAGCCGGTAAGTTTATCCCAGAATTCAAAACCCTCATGAACATCATCCATTGAATATATACAATAGGATTATTCACGGTATTATTATTTCTATCACATTTAGAAAAACAAAATGTCAAGCTCCTATAAATTGACTAGAATTTTTTGTACTAAGTGAAGTGGTGAATACTAAATATTAAAGAGAAATAAAACAAATTATCAGTAATACATTGCTTTAATTTATAACAGTGCAATACGTATTGTTCAGGAAGTATAATGGCAATGGCGTTAACCTATTGGTGGATTACTTTGAATGGCTATGATTGCGGGCTTGGTAAAGAGGACAAGCGAGGCTGGAACGAGAAATTAACGCACGCACATAGTGAAAGGGGGTTGATATTACGAGCGTATGTTATCTTCTGTCTCATATATATGCATACTGCATGTATGTACGTATCTGTGTATGTGAATGCGTAATATATTATGAATAATTTCTATCATTTTCTCTATTTCACTTCGTCTTTCCCTCTCTCTCTCTCTCTCTCTCTCTCTCCCGCTCTCTCTTTCAGGGAAGGGGACTGACAATATGATTGAATTCGTTATGCCACTGAATTTTCGAAAGTTTATTCAATTATTGTCCTTGCTAAACAAGATAGATTAATTGTGTCAACACTCATGCCAGCGCGCGGACTTGCTATACTAACTGACCGTTCGCTTTGCTCTTACCTTCTGTGGGGGATGGGCTGCTACCACCACCCATTCAAAATTCCCAGCACAAACACGAATATAGTGAGAGGGATAGAGATAGAGAATATACATTTAACTCTCTCTCTACTTGTTGAAACAGAGATGGTACGCTATGACGCTTAGGAACGGCAGTACTAGTAGGTTCTGTTTGCATATCTGGATTTTGACAAACACCAACGTACTGCCAACTGTTTGCTTTACTCATTACCCAGCTGTTTAGAGACAAACAGACGGACAGACAGGAACGAACTTGGCTATATACAGAGATTATTGTAAAAGAGAGAAGTTAACCTCTGTAATGTTCTAATTTGTTCTAACTTAATTATTTCGTATTGCCATATTATTATTATTATTATTATTATTATTATTATTATTATTATTATTATTATTATTATTATTGTACCGGGTGGTACACTCCTACGCCGCACCTTTAAATCTTGCGCCAATAAATCCTCCTCTACAGGAGAAACTCTGAACTTAAAACGGGACCTACTTAAACCTTTCCTCTGAAGATGTCACTGTGTGAATTTCGACGTGTTTTTATTTACTATTTATCAAGAAGTTTGGACATTCTCTCATAGATGCCTCTGCAAAAAAAACTATGATCATGCACCCTGGTGCGAAGTGAAGGAACTTTATTTGAAGAAATTTTGTATTCGCAAGTTTGTTCTTCACTAAATTTAGTGCATTCATTTTTGGGTTGGCAATATTTATCCTGCCTTTCCGTCTGTTTTGATTTTAACCAATCAAGAATTTCTGTAATTTATTTTCTACCAATCACAGGTTTCTTCTTCGATTTTGGTGTGTAACTCTAAGCGACCCAATAAAACTAAATGGGTGTGGCTGTTTTATTCATGAAAGGTCTCGAACCTTCCCCGAGGGTATAAAAACTGCTGATTTTCACGTCTCCTGGCCACTTCATCAACATCTAACCTAGTGTATGGACGTGTAGCAGGAGGCGGGAAGCGCCTCTTTCATCAGGCAGCAGCTCTTCAGTAAGGTAATGGCCGTTTAACATCTTTATTTTCTTGCTAGCTCATGGAACCTACTTTTCTGTAATGTAATTTTTCCCGGCTTATGTAAATATCTTTAACTATAAATCGGGGATAGAGAGTGCCTTACCCTCTCGAGCTTCCCTTCATTTTGATTTAGGTGACTACGTTTTGGTAACTGATTTTCTTCTCTTCCTTAATGTTTAAATTTCTTCCTTATACGGGTCACCTCCATAGTTTGGGAATAGCCCCTGTTTCATCGACCTAGTGCCATTTAGGTTTTAAGAAGTTTCATGTAGGAGTGCAAGTACACGCCTCCATTCAACTGGGGGTTGCGGGCCAATTACTTAACCTGTTATTTTCTGCTATGGCCCAGTAGGTTGGGTACGAGGTGCCCCTGTTTCATTTGTTGTAAGTTGTGCCTTGATGGCAATTTATTGTAAAGTCTGACATTGCCTTAAATAGGCTTGAAAAACTGAGAGCGCTTCTGCTCTTTTCTGGTGTTGTAAGAAGTCCTCTGGGAGGCTTGAGGTTAAAAGTTGGGAGCAAGTGCTCCATGTGGTAGGGGTTTTCTGCTCCTTTGAACAAATTGTGCTTTTGTAAAACTAGGGGCGTGTAGCCCGAGAGAGTTAAAGTTCTGGAATCTTGGATCTTTCTAGTATTGTTTACAAATGGTTATTCCCAAACTAAATGTTGTTAAGATTTTGTGATTGGTTGATTGTTAAAATTCAAAAATATAATATTTATTTGAAATTTTAAAATTAACTTTGATTCTGTAGTTAGACCCATTCATCCCAGCACCTTCTTTCACCTCTGCTAATCCACCAAACCACGATAAAATTATTATTATTATTACCGTGTTTTGGTGGATCGCAGAGGTGAAAAAGGTAGAATGGGTCTAACTACAATATCAAAAATTAATTTAAAACTTTAAAAAAAGGTTATATTTCATTTTAAAAAAACTTAACAACTTTTCACTTAGTGAAATTACAATGACAAATTTGGGGGTTAAAATAGAGAACCCCAGAATAGAGAATTTAACAATTTTGTGCTTCAAGCCCTTAGTTTACACATTTACAATTTAAAAGGTGGTATTATTTAGATGAAGATAGAAATCTCCCAAATTCAAGAGCACTTGCTCCAAAAGTTATAATCTCTAGCCTTCCAGAGGCACTCCTCAATATTACAGTAGAATTTAGAAATCACATAAAAGAGCTTACATGCTCTCCCACTTTAACCAATTTCTTACAGCCTATTCAAGGCAACATTACATCGAAAATTTTATAAATTTCTGGCCTCTCTAGGCCTGACTTATACCTTGCAATTTAGTACACAGGGGTAACTAGTACCCAAACTACTGGGCCTTCGTGGAAAAGAAAAACAGGTTAAAATACTGGCCCGCACACAAAATGAAAGGAGGCGTACACTTGCACTCCTAGACAATTAAAAATCCTAATTGAGCTCTCTGCCCGATGATACAGGGGCTAATCCCAAGCTACTGAGGTGACTCGAAAGAAAGTTTTAATGCATTACAGGAAAGAAATACAGTTACGAAATCGTAGACACCTCAAACTAAGTTGAAGGGGAACTCGAGAGGGTAACGCACTCTCTATCCCCGATTTGAAATATATATTTAAAAAATGAAAGTTAATTTACTTGAAAAAAACCATAAACACAAAATTTCTTTCAATAATAAATTATTTTACCTTGCACCAGAGTGCATGACCTCAGTTTTTGTAATGGCATCTATGGAGAAATGCCCAAACTTCTGGATGTACACCAAAACAAACAAAATAAATCCAATCAGTAGAGGAAACTTAGAACTAACAAACTTCTCAATTATTCAGTAGTGACATCTTCTGATTTATGTCCCAACTTCATGCCGTAGCAGTTTCACGTTTTTTGGATAGATAGAGTTCATTAAGGCGCTTCTTTTGAATGAGCGGAATTGAGGTGTACCTCCCGGTACAATTATAATAATAATAATTATTATTATTATTATTATTATTATTATTATTATTATTATTATTATTATTACAATACATATCAATGAATATAAATAACGATTCCACCTAATCAATACACATTTATTTATATCACACTGTGGGACAATTTCCAATCATGTACTGATCATCCTCGGCCACTTATAACTAAAAATTGACAAAACATTAGACTCCGTATATACGTAAGACAATGACAAAACGTATATGTTAAAAACTGGATGATGTGTTCATGAATTGTGTCGAGAAGCTTCATGTGTCTTAGGAAATTAATTTTTTTGTGTCTAGTGACGTAAGAATAAGTATAAATTCTTAAAATTAAAATTACTTCTAATGACACACATTTGATGAAATAGTATTTTGATGAATATCAAATTCATCCCATTTAATCAGTTGATTCTGTGGAAGTGCCTCTATGGGAATTTCAGCTTTCACATAATACATGAATGTCACATGAGTGCTATCAGTTGATACCCACAAATTGGGTAATAAGATGATGCTGAGGAGAAATTGGCAGTTTTTCCTTGAGAGAACTTCAGTAGAGTTTATTACCTGTATTTAATTTCTAAACTTATATCGTTTTCCAGAAATTTTAAAACAAGGTGTGGTTGATTTACATTTGTATAACCTTGTAACTGTATATAAATTTGTGAATTGTGCCAAGAATTGTGCAAAGAAAAAACTTAATGGGGCTTGTGAAGCAATGTTGGACGAATGTGTATCCCACAATGTGAGATTAGGGCCCGGATGTTGATGAACTAAAAATGTTAGAAAATGTAATCATTTATGGCCTTAAAAAGTATTAAAATATGACAACAAATATGACTTCAAAATTTTTTTGTAACATTTTGGAAATCTTCAAAATCTTGCCACTGTTTATATTAACATTAGGCCTATATTGAAAATATACTTTTAACATCTAGTACATTCAATAATAACGTTGTTGTTATTATTATGCGGTATTCTGAATGCATTTAATTGCTCAATCTCGACTCTGCACAAAATGAAATAAATGTCACATTTTGATGGGAGATCAAAAACAATAATTGCAACAGCAAATTTCATATATTTTAGAATATACAAATACGAACGATCTTTTTTTCACGCAACATTTTTTCACGTAACGGGTAAAAGACCGCTCAACATCGCAGGATGTTATTTGGGCAAATCTGAAATACATCAAATCATTAGAGTTAAATTGAGACTCGTCTTTCTGTCGCTTTCTACACAGCTTACACTCCTAATTCACAAACATAAATATTTCTAAGAAAGATAATTGTAAGAAATTACAGACACCAATTAGGAGATGTGAAAATTAGTCTTTGAGACGACTGCAAGCAGGTATTCGAAAAATGTAAAAAAAAAAAAATTACAAAAATACGAAAAATTCACGGAAATATATTACCATAATATGGAAACTTGCCGGTAAAATGCCAAAAAACATTATAAAGCCAAAAAATGACTTCATAATGACCCGTGAAAATCGTATAATTTTAGTCACCGTAGGTAAAATCTTGCTGAAGTTGTTTTTTCCATGGAAAGAATACAAAGAAAAAAATATGTGACGTCATAAACATCCGGGCCCTAGTGATATATAAATAGTCACATATAAATAAATATGTATGGACTGGGTGGAATACTTATTTCTATTTATTGTAATTGTTATCAATACGGACCAATATGAAGAAAATTGCATACGATATTGCCATATTGTTATGTCAAAAAGTGTTTTAATACATTTGCAGTAACACTAACGAAAGTGATTAAATAGGGAAATTATTGAAAATGAACTCCTACAACCTGTTTTCCAGTCAGTGACCGGGTCAGGGATGTTTGATTAATCATATATAGGCTATTATTACGATGGGGTCGCCACTCCCAAAGTGATATATTAATGAATGGTAGATGCTACGAAATGAGAATGGAGAGTGTTGCTGAAATGAAAGATGACAGGGAAAACCGGAGTACACGGAGAAAAACCTGTCCCGCCTCCGCTTTGTCCAGCACAAATCTCACATGGAATGACCGGGATTTGAACCAAGGTATCCAGTGGTGAGAGGCCAACGCGCTGCCGTCTGAGCCACGGAGGCTTGCTCAGGGAAATTATTGATAGACACTAATTAGTTCAAATGAAAATGTGTTTCATCAAATTTCAAGTATCGTCCAGTCTGCTCTTCACTTATGTAGGTGAGTTGTATAAAGATTAGGGGACCTGATAGCCCATAAGCCTACTAGTTATGCAACTCTCACTGCAGAACCATTGTGCGGGTAATAATGAAGGAGTCGGTGTTGCTGAGACCTTGGATTTTTTTTATTTTTTTTTTTTGCTAGTTGTTCTACGTCGCACCGACACAGATAGGTCTTACGGCGACGATGGGACAGGAAAGGGCTAGGAGTGGGAAGGAAGCGGCCGTGGCCTTAATTAAGGTACAGACCCAGCATTTGCCTGGACCTTGGATTTAACAAGTACAGGATTGCTGGAACAACTGGAGTGGAAAGAAAGATAGATCATTAGGAAGAATCTCGGACCTAGATATGTTGTTGGACAACGTACATTAAAACTTGCCAAAGAGACGTATAAAGGGACTGAAGGATTTATATAGTCGATGAAGAAGAGATTAATGTAATTTTATGATCATCTCCTATGAACGAATTAAGAATGGTTAACTCGAAAACTCTTTACACATTTCGAAGTGAAAAAGATTGTTCCAAGGTGGTTTATGGAGATACCTACCGATATGGAGAGAATGGGCATTAGTCAGGAAGACATTCAAAACTGGAACCACTTCCGACAATTACTTTCAGACTTCAGAGATTTTCGAGAAGTAGAAAAGAAATCTTCAAAAGTATTGTTAACAAAGGGGAAAAAAGGAGATGAGACAACGAATTGAGCTGTATTAGCAGAAGATCAAAGCCAGTGGAGGGAAAAGATGATCTAGGATACCGTAGTTTATACTGCATGGTCGATAGTAGCCAAAATCAAACAGAAGAAGAAGAAGCTTTACAGAAACCATGTTTTTCTAGTCGATCTTTCCTATAACAGGGTTAATTTTATAGAGTGGAGCACAAATAACTGGCCCGTGCACAGACTGATGTTGCTTCATTGTTACTGACATTCGCCCACCTATTCTGTATGTATGCATTTGAAACCCGTCTATTCTATATATTCCATATGTATACATGTGAAACCGTAAGTACGAGTGCAAGACAATACGTATCTGCAATTTTGCTCTAATTGTCTTTAGGTTGGCTTTATGGCGTTGTGTGCTCACCAGCCGCTAGATAGCGCCGTTGCCTACGTCGGTGGTAGGTTTCACCGTTATCAGATCAGTACAACTTACGCTGTTGTGACGTAATGATGGCCGCGCTACTCTCTGTTTGCACAAAAGAATAACAACGTTCCGTATTCCCTTTTTGTGGTCTGAAGGTGTACAAGCAACGGAAATTCATGGAAGACTTTCAGCACAATACGGCGACAATGTTTTACCACAGCAGATGCTTCCATTCCATGTTCTGACTTTTGCTCTCTGGTTCGAATTAGTGAACCCATATTTCATCTCCAGTGATGGTCCTTCGTTAGCATGACGGTCCAGTAGGTGCTGACAGATTCTCACACGATGGCGCTTCTGCTCTTCATTGAGTTGGTTTGGAACCCATCTCGAACAGACTTCGCGAAATTTAATCGTGTTATTCATGATTTCATATAGAGAACCATAGCTAATGAGCATAAAGTTTGTCACGTCATCAACAGTCATTCGTCTGTTATTCAGCATCATATCATGCACTTGTTCAATATTGGCATCAGTTACGGCTGCAGATGAACGCCCGGATCTTTCCTCTTCCTTCGTGCTCGTGCGACCCCTTTTTGAACTGTTCAATCCACTGGTAAAAACTTCGCTGTAGCAAAACACTGTCCCCGTATTGTGCTGAAATTTCCGCACCCTCAGACCACAAAAATTGCTGTTCTTCCTTGGTGCAAACAGAGTGTGGCGCGGCCATATTTACGTCGCAACAGCGCAAGCTGTACTCATCTGAAACATACCACAGACGTAGATAACGGTGCCATCTAGCGCAAGGCCTCTCAGGGTGCATGCGCGTGGTGCATGCACTGTGCACGGTGCAAAAGACGACTTGGCTTGGTTTATCAGAGTGCAGACTCCCACTCCTCGATTTGGAGCAATAGCGCTAACTCTCTCTTTCATCACGCCTGTCTCGCTCGCTCCCCCTGTCTCCCTCTCCCGCACTTGCGCCGTAGCGCTCCAAATCTGGGCTGAGTTGAGCCGAGTATAGCCGAGTAGAGCCGAGCATAGCCGAGTAGCCCAGAGACGAAGCGTTGATCCGAGCCATACCGAGCGGCACCGATGCACAGTGCACGGAGCTCTTGCGCCTCGCTCTGCACGCATGAGATTTTGGGCGTTTGAGAGGCCCTGATCTAGCGGCTGGTAAGCACACAACATCATAGAGCCAACCTAAAGACAATGAAAGCAAAATTTCCGGTAATTATTGAATTGCCTACGTAATTAATCACAGTTCCATTAGAATTCATCAGTATCACTATAGATTTCTTTTATTTTTATTTTCAATCTTCATGCAATTTCATTTCTCTCTACTTGAGCTTTGTGCAGGTTTTAGTTCCTGGTCGTTGCGAAGGTATTGCGACAATGTTCGCTTTACCATTATTAGTACGAAAGCCGTGAGGTCTCGCTTCAGACGTGTGAAGTGTTCAGCGAGATGTATTATCTTCAACAAAGAATCGCAGTAGTGGAGGGGTATATTAATATAAGGAAACGCCGGACATTCCTGCAAACAAGTTTCCTGGCGTTTCCATACTTCACACGACTACTTCAAACAACTATGAATGGGTTATTGGATCCCCTCCTGTATTTCATGAGTGATGAAGCCTGGTTCCACATGACAGGACGTGAAAACTCCCAAAACACCAGATACTGGTCAGCAAACAATCCCTATAGGAGTCATGGGGAATCTCTACAGGAGAAAATAAAATGGAGTGTGATGTGCAGTGTCTGCAAGACGGGTTGTGGGTCCCATATTCTTGAAGCAATAAAACCCCGATATGTATATGTGAATCCTTGAGGAATTTTACACAAAGTTGATCGAGTGAGCGGATGTGCGACCCGGGTTACGTAACTATCATTTTACATTCGGGAGATAGTGGGTTCGAGCCCCACCGTCGGTGGTCCTGAAGCTGGTTTTCCATTGTTTCCCATTTGCACACCAGGCAAATCTTGGGGCTGTACCTTAATTAAGACTTGCTCCTCCCTTTCCACTCCAAGCCCTTTCCTCTCCCATCGTCACCATAAGATAAAAAAAGGGAACGCAATCTTGACGCCCATGAAAGCTATAATGTTGTCTTTCATCTGGATGGGGCGACCTGTCATACTTTACGCTAGTCAAACTCAATAATTTATTAGAGCTTCACAGACGAAATGGCTGTTAGCGACGGAGTGTGGCCACCGCGATCGCCGGAATTTTGTCTGTGGGGCAGTCTGAAAGGAAAATGTACTCAAATAATCCAAGGGCATTAGAAGACATGAAGGACAGTAATCGTAATGATGTTTTCCAGCTGCTTCTTCTTATTCTTCTAATGTCGAGAGATGTTATGTATATCACATAGTAAATTTTATCGACA
The DNA here is from genome assembly GCF_040414725.1 of Anabrus simplex. Taxonomy (NCBI): domain Eukaryota; kingdom Metazoa; phylum Arthropoda; class Insecta; order Orthoptera; family Tettigoniidae; genus Anabrus; species Anabrus simplex. Next base: position 93,794,062 of record NC_090273.1, read on the forward strand.
GGGGTTGGTCTCAAGTACCCCATTACAATATGCCCCGTTTCCTTTAGAACAAAAATTTTTCCATAATCTATCTCTCTGCCCCGATTTTGCTTTTAAAATCAATACAATATATTTTAATTGCAGGTGTGTGTTTCACCCTTGCTCGGCTTGTTATTCATGGGCTGGTGATCTTTCGCCTTGCTTGGCCCACTCACGTATATCATGGTGGACAAGAGCGGTGTTGCGAGGGCTTGTAAAAATTCCACCTCCATTCACATATAATTCATCCGGTCAATTAAGAGGGTGTTAAACGGGCTAAAGGGATGTACAGTTACATTCATAAAGTCTGTCTGCCTGTCCACACTTGAAACAGACTTGCTGAAATTGCTACATTGATTTTTATCGTTCACATTACGTACCTCACTTCAGTGAAACCGACGAACAATATTTAAAGGGAAGGTCGATACTTCCGCAGACACATCGATGCCCTATTTCAACACTACACAATCTTTAGGTATAAAGGAGGGCATATTACAGAGTTGGGAAATAATTGAGAAAAATTAATGGAATTACTTGTAACGAATACTGTTTTAGTCATTTTTACTTTAATCGTAACTATTTACAGAATGTAATTTTTAATCATAATTTACTTCCTGAAATAAAATGATAATCATTATGTTTTAATAACCTATATACATCACCTGGAAGCATATGTTAGAATAAATTAAGCAATGATGAAAATAACTTTTTTCAGTTCTACTAGAGTAGAACCAGTAGCTTCGAACCGGGCGAGTTGGCCATGCTATTAGGGGCGCGCAGCTGTGAGCTTGCATTCGGGAGATACAGGGTTCGAACCCCACTGTCGGCACCCCTGAAGAGGGTTTTCCGTGGTTTCCCATTTTCACATCAAGCAAATGCTGAGGCTGTACCTTAATTAAGGCCACGACCGCTTCCTTCCCACTCCTAGGCCTTTCCTATTCCATCGTCGCCATAATAACTATACACCACCGTGAGATGTAAAGCAAAATTGTAAAAAAAAAGGTATTATTCAATGAGAAAAGTAGGGAGAATAAAATTCAAAGAAAGAAATTATGCCCTAGAAAGGCAGGTGACGTCTGGAAGAATGAAGACTGTACACACGGTTAATAAATTGATCAACGAAATGATGAAAAATAAGTCTGAGATTTGCTGATATCTACGTGACTGAAACTACGCGGGCACTTGCTCGGCAACAACAACATTAGCATATATTATTATTATTATTATTATTATTATTATTATTATTATTATTATTATTATTATTATTATTATTATTATTATTATTATTATTATTATTATTTCTTCGTTATGGCCATTCAAATAGCTCGTTTAAACTTTTTTTTCTGGCTGATGATTTTCGCCTTCTTATCCTTCCAAAATCTCTTCATGAATGCACTGTGTTGCATCTTGCGTTCCGTAGACCACTTCCTACCAGATTTCTTTTTAGGTTTCCCCACGAATTTGTGCTTGGCTATAGTACCAAAGGCTCCACGATCTTCTATAATGTCCTCCGTAATATTCATTTCTTGGAGGTCCGCCTTAGTTTCTTTTAGCCAGTTTATTTTGACCTTCTTTGAGTTGATTACTTTAAATAATCTTTTGGTGAGTCTGTCGCTCTCCATTCTATAGATATGGCCATAGAATTTCAGGCGTCTCTTGCGTACAGCGTCAGTGAACCTGTCAGTTAATGAGTAAAGGTCCGCTCTTCTCCTCTTAATCCACATTCCATTTTTTCTCGAGGGACCATCAATTTTCCGAGGATTTTTTCTTTGTTGCTTTTCAATTTCTATAATTTTAGAGTGACCTCCAAGGGATTTGGTCTCTGAGGTGTAGTCATATATTATTATTATTATTATTATTATTATTATTATTATTATTATTATTATTATTATTATTATTTTATTATTATATTACGAAAAGACTGCGTCGGTTTTTCGTGTCCTCTAGAGACGCTCGTGAACCAGAGTTATTTTACAAATATACTGCCGCAATGCACGCTCCGAACTTTTACCTCTGAGTCGAGTTGAACGATCGATTGAAATGTTCAACACCGAACACACGGCTCGGGCTTATCTACTTTAAAATAAACCTCACATTGATTGTCAAAGACTGTATGTATTATCTCTTCTGCTGGAAATACGGAAGGAACAAAATTCAGTACGTAAAGCGACTAAATCAACATTACAGAGAAATTGTCTTCCGGATAGGTTTTGTTTCGAAGCGTTGTATTTCCTTGAGTATGTGCAGTCCGGCTCTATGGCTGAGTAGTTACGTGTCTTATCCTTCGGACAGTGAGGCCTTGATCATGATTCTTGACTGGGTCATGTGCTATAATTCGTAAATTCCTTTGGTACTGACTGGATGTTTGTGCTGTTCGGAGCTCACTTAGTTACTAGGATAGGATTGTGACAAGAAACACAGCACCAGACAGTCTGATTGAAGCGAAATGTTATCCGTCTTCCCAGAAACATTGAGTCATTAAATCCATTACGCATAGAACGCTAATTTGAGAAATGGGGCTAAAGCAATGATGGTTTCATTTAAAGAACGATTATCGAGGAAGAGCGCCTAAATGGTACGAAGTTCAAAGTTTTACGCTGAGTAACTGAGGTTATAGATTAGTAGTAGTAGTAGTAGTAGTAGTAGTAGTAGTAGTAGTAGTAGTAGTAGTAGTGTTACGGAGTTCTCGTGGAACAGAGAGGTGAAAGAAGGTGCGGACATGAATGGGTCTATCTACTACAACCAAAAGATTAATTAAAAGCTTTAAAATGAAAGTTATATTTATTTTATTTTCCTTTTTTAAGAAAAGCAAAACATGAACAACCAAGTCGCTAAGCGAGGGCTCGAGATTTCAGATACAGTAGTTTAAATACAAGATAGGAGAAATCAGAAAACAACAACATTTATTAATAGAACCTCTGAGCTTGAAGTTTACGTTTTTCACAAAAGTTACTGGAGCACCATTGCTCCGTACACTCAAGAGTCAAGGAGACAGGTCTCCCACTTCCTTTTACAGAATTTAAATAACCCTACTACAATAATGCAAAGAGCCTCTATGCTCTATGAATATCTAGGAGGCTACGCTCCAAGCTAATACCTTTAGTGCCAGAGCATATTTGCTCACTAAAATTTACACTTTCAGACCTCTCAAGACACAACCTACATTTTACTAGTTCAAACAGACATCACTACCTTCAACACTCAACAGTTTAACCACTTCAACAGAAAAGATTTTACAGCAGTATAGAGTACTCAGTCTACCGGGCCTTGTTGGGAAAGAAAAAAAAACAGGTTAAAGTTTCTGGCCCAAAAATCAAAGTGCTGCGGAGGCCGACATTTGCACTTCTTGAAATTTGCATACACGATAAAACCCTATTTGGGCTCCTGGCCCTAAGTTACAGGGGCTAATCCCATTCTACATATAGAAAACAGTTACAAAAACATAGTCACCTCTAATACAAGTTGATAGGGTGTCACACTCTCCATTCCCGGATTTCAGCTAAGTGCTTTTAGGCTGGTTTTGAAATTTACAATGGAAAATGAAATTTATATTATTGAAGATTAGAAATTAAAGTTACATTCTTAAGGACAGGAAATCTTCCCCTCAGGTTAGCTTTCAGAGGCATGGCTGCCATTACCTTATTGCGCTGGACTGCTCGATGAAGGGCGAAACGCCCTCGCCTCCACTATTAGCACACACACGGTACCCTCGACGACGATCAAGAAGACAAGATAGCTCGAAAAAATGCCAGATTTTATACCCGAGATGAAGGTTCGAGAGAGATCTGGACTAATGCCTGACACCCCCCACCCCAGTTGTTTATTGGCTAATTAAATATGTACAAGAAAACCCTGATTGGTTGAAAACTAAATCCTCAAAATTTCTAATTGGTTACTTTTAAAGTTGGCGGGAAAAGATCGAAGTGTTGACAACAGTGATAACCAAAAAACAAAATAAATCCAGTCAGTTCAGGAAAACATAAAATAACACATTACTCTATCACTTCTTGCACTAGTTGTTTCAAGTTTTAGGAAAAGATGTCGGTTCACAAGGCGCTTGATTTGAATGCACGGGGCAGGTGTACCCACGTGGTACAATTATTATTAGTATTATTATTAGTATTATTATTAGTATTATTATTATTATTATTATTATTATTATTACCGTGATTCCGGAACTCGCAGAGGAAATAACAAGCGCCTGGGATGAATGGCTCGACAGGGGATCACTTAGAGCAAAACATTTAGTTTAACAAAAATTGGAAATGTACTTTCTCTCCTTTCTTAAAATTCAGAGAGAGAGTAATTTAATGGCACAACACGAAACAGTTGAAATATTACTTTGAGACATTCATATTAACAACGAGATCAAGTGCTCCAACAATGCATTGGACTTAAAAGTCCTTGATCAGAGACAAGATTAATTGGGAGAAACTCCCAGTCGTTTACTTACATATAAAAAACCAAAATTGAACCTGACAGGTACAATTATAGAGTCTGAGCTCCAAAATACATAGAGGCTAGCCTCAATCAAGCAATCAGATGCTATTTACAATCTCGATTACACTCGGTAATCAATTGGGTAACCCGAACTTCTTCTTGTTAATATACAGGTTGCCCCATGGTGGGCTTATCCATTACAAGCTTTCACACAATCTGGTTGAGTACTGATCCTCAAGGGAACCTAAACGTTGATACGGTTACCCGAAGAACCATAAGGAATATACAGGGGCGTAATTGCCCATACTACAAGGCCTACAGGATAAAAAGAAACGGTTACACAAAACAGGCCATTAACGAAAGGCAAGGAAGCGAAACACCAGCACTCCTTAACAAAAGTTCGGGAAGAGACAAGAACCTAAGTTGGCTTAAGGCCCGATGGCACAGAGGGAAAATTTAAAGGCTGAGACAAGATTTCCAAAATGTATAATTTGAAAACCTTAGTCACCCATCTCAAAAGTACAAGGGGAGAGTTCCGAATGTCACCACTCGTGTTCCCTTACAGTAATTATTTTCCCAGTAGGGAATATAAATAGAGTCCGAAGACTACGCAGAAGGTCCTACATTTCAGCCCAAAAACAAAAGATTACATATTAATATTAAGAAAACTGCTGAAATCATCCCCTCGAAACGCACGCCTGTACAATCACATGTTTAGGGTAATTGTGCCATTACCTTTTACCGCAGGATCTTCTTCAAGCCAGCCACCATCTGCCTCCTGTCCACTCTGACCTCCGTCAAGTCGCCCTCTCAATCACCGGAGCAAATCAGACCAGATGTAGTAGACCACGCGTCTCGGAGGATATGTGGGTAGAACCCAGATCCAGTGAGCGATTATAGCCCTTCGGCCTTATGGGCCTTGAGTGCAACTTTCGGTAGGATATTGGCTAGACTGCATAGATGTTGAAAGTGGTGGTACTTAGAACGGAATCGCGCTGGTCAGAGTGTGACCTGCACCCCGGAGAGTGGTTAGATTAGGAGTGACTTGGGCCTCCTGTGACAAAGACCGTCAGTTTCGTAGTTACCCAAGTTTCAGATGAGTGGGTTGGAGTTGGAGTGTAAATCAGAACAGAATTTTCTGGCAGAGTTCAGGATTCTGGTGTAAATTTTTCAATCACTATTTTTCATTTCAATCACTACTGATCTGCATCAATGTGTAGATCATTGTATATGTCACGATTCCGTTCATACCATCGCGCACCTGTGGGCATGTGAAGTGCACGATTTTGTAAGCGCTTAACTTTGTTTAGGTACGTTTTGGCTGCGATCCCCGGACGGGACTGACATATTCGAGGATTGGCTGAAATGAGGATTTGTACAGCAGGAGCCTGTTTTCTAGGTTGAACCCATTTTCGGCTTTCATGATTGGTAAAATTTCATAAAGTCGTCGATACGCCTGCGCCTAGATTCTATCAACATGGTGTCTCAACGTCACTCTGTCCCGGGAAACACCCAGGTATTTGGTGACATCGGACCACCGGATCACCTCGCCGAAAAAAGACCAGTGGTTGAGGGCCAGAACGAGCGCGCTTAGAGAAGAGAGTGGCACTACTCATAGAGACGTTTAATGCTCCACTGTCGTAGCCATGGTTCGATGGTGGAGAGGGCTTCTTGGAGATAATTTTGAACTCTGGGTGTTTGCCAGGATACAGCAGAAATGGCGTTGTCGTCAGCGTACATGTAGACATTCACGCGCGGGGTGTGTCTGACATATATAAATTGAAAAGTACGGGTGTGATGGATCCACCCTGAGGGACCCCGGCGCTGATAGGGCGGGGGTGCGACAGGGAGTTTCCGACCTGGACCTGGAATTTTCTCTCTGAGAGGTAACTATGGAGGTGATGAACCAAGTAGTTGTAAAAGTCCAGGAGTTTGAGTTTATAAATGAAACCTTCATGGCATACCCTGTCGAACGCACGCGAGATATCTAGAAAACAGACTCCTGTGTGCCTCCTGTGATTGTAGTTCTTAGTGATTTCTTCGATGATGCTCATGAGCTCATGTACGGTGGAGTAATCACTTCTGAATACGAGAAGATGTTTGTCGTCGATAAAAGCTTGAAGGCGGGAGAGTAAAATTGTCTCGAAGAGTTTAGAGAGAATGGAAAGGAGAGGACTGTAGTTTTGAGGAGAGGTGGGGTCTGATAACGCCTTAGGGATCATGATGACTTTGGCCAGTTTCCGGGGGGTGGGGAAGTGGGTGAACCTGAAGACGGCGTTGAAGAGTTTGGTGATGAAAGTTAAGGCTTTCCTTGGGAGGTTTTTCAAAAAGGTTACTGGGATGTTGTCTAGGCTAGGTGTTTTTCTGTTCTTGAGTTTGCGGATAGCAGCAAGCAGTTCGGAAGGGAATACAAGCTTGAAATCAGGGGGGAGGTTGAAATCACCTAGGTTTTCAATGTCCTCTTCAACATGATCAATGAAGTCGTCGTCTGACGGCTCAATGTTGGGAGTGCAAGTGTCTTTCGAAAGCGCTCTCCTTAAATAGATCTGCAGGGGAAAGTACTCGACCAAATTAGAATCCAGAGCGCTGATAGGCTAGATTTCCATTCACTAACACGATTTCAGATTGGTTAGAAAACTTAGTTGCAGGCATGTGATAGGCAGATAACATTAGAGGAGGAACCAGGTGAAGTGTTGACAACTTCGGCATATTAAAAAACAGTAACCAGTAAAAAGGTTTGCTAACTATAACAAATTACAGTAAATTTCCCTGGTGATTAACTGGGACCTAGCCCACAAGAGATCACTAGAAAATAGATGCCAGTGATCCTGAATAAAAGACGAGTGACTGTCGATGACATGATAAACCACATGCACATTAGCCATGGTTCTGCATATGAAAACCCCTTGTGGTTGGGGGCGGTAGAATAACACCCACGGTATTCCCTGCCTGTCGTAAGAGGCGACTAAAAGGGGAGCGTGAGTTGGCGATCACGGGACACTTAGCTGAGTCCTGGCATTACTTCCACTCACTTGTGCCACTCTCCTCACTTTCATCTATCCTATACGACCTCCCTTGGTCAACTCTTGTTCTTTTCTGACCCCGACGGTATTACGTATGGTGGCCTAGGGAGTCTTTCATTTTCACGCCCTTCGTGGCTTTTGTCTTCCTTTGGCCGATGCCTTCATTTTTCGAAGTGTCGGACCCCTTCCATTTTTCTCTCTGATTAGTGTTATATAGAGGATGGTTGCCTAGTTGTACTTCCTCTTAAAACAATAATCACCACCACAACATGCATATGAAATCATGCATACCAGGCTTAACTTTCACAAAGTCTGTTCCAAAACAACTCAATGAAGAGCAGAAGCGCAATCGTGTGAGAATCTGTCAGCACCTGCTGGACCGTCATGCTAACGAAGGATAAACGTTTTTGAAACTGATCATTACTGAAGATGAAACATGGATTCACCACTTCGAAACAGAGAGCAAACGTCACAGCATGGAATGGAAGCATCCCGGATCCCCAGTCAAAAAGAAATTCAGGGGTCAACTTTCTGCAGATGCTCACAGTGTTTTGGGATTCTCAAGGGCAAATCCTGAAACATTGCCCAAAAAAAGGGGGAAACAGTAAACAGTGAACGTTACAGTGATATTCTGGTAAACAAGCTGAAACCTGCAATTCGCAACAAAGGTCGATTGTCGGAAGGAGTTCTTTTGCTGCATTAAAATGCGCGTCCACACACCGCCGACCACACCACTCAAACTCTTTAGATACTACGTTTCGAAGTGTTGAAGCTTGCTGTGTACAGTTCCGATCTAGCCCCGTCGGATTACCATCTGTTTGGTCCACTTAAAAACGCTTTAAGAGGTGTCACTTCAGCTCCGATCAACAGGTGAAGGAAGCGGTGCGTCGTGGCTTGCTGCGCAACCAAAAACCTTTTATGCAGAGGTTATCAGAAAGCTTGTGAAACGGTGGACCATGTGCATTGAAAAGCAGGGTGGATACGTTGAAAAATGATATCAATAAAAAGTGTGTACTATTTTTGTAATAAACTATAAAAATTGATAGCAGATACTTATTGACTTGCCCTCGTACATTACATATATTAAGTTTGAACATATACGAGTATAATGTATTCAGTATCAAGCCGTAATGTGGTTAACTGTAAGAAAGGGCCAAGAGCCTTAACTTTGCCACAAATAAATACGTTAATAAATAATATTGAACGGCTCTGCTCAGCTATATCACGGGAAAAGGCGGCACGTAAATTTATGAAACTCAGTACTAAGTTCAAAATACCTGCGGTTTTAGAAGGGGCTCATTTTGGTATTCACAGCATAACGGAAAAACGGGAGCACATGGATTTGTGAAACTCAGTTTTTAAGTTCAGTATAAAATGGGGCCAAAAATACGTTGAAAATTAAGCATAGTTTACTTTTGTTTCCTCCTCAGCCTCATCCATTAAGTAAATAAATCACTGTATTAATGTTAAAGAAAGAAATCGCACACGTAGGCTAATTAATCACATAACACTCACTAAATTCAAGACACGTACACATTGATATACGTAACATAAACAGAGGAATACTCTACTATAGTAATACGCTGCCAGGATTCACAGAGTAACGTATTACGCGTTACATGTATCAGAGCGGCATACAGGGTTTCTCATATAAACTAAGACCGAACGCACAGTGTTCGTACTCTGCGCTACGGCAGCTGCCTCAGCCGAACGTATGTCACAAGTAGCCACCCTGCTTCAATCTTATCTGATTACATTCTTAATATTTTCTCTCAGTTCCCCAAATGTGTGAGATTTCTTTCGATGCAATTTTTCTTTCAGTTTACTCCACCAATAAAAATCACACACTACATTTACACTCTTCTCGAAAAAAATAGTCCCAATTATTCGTCTTGAAATAACAGCACACCAAACACCGATCTCCCTTGAGGGACTTCATAAACACCATTACGATTTTCTGAAAACCAATAGCGAGAGTTCATGACTGTACACAGCCAGACCTCATTCGAACTAGACTGCGTGCCAAAATCCTGGATTCAGTTCTAAATCTCTCCGCAGTGCTCATATGGACTGAGGGCATATGACGTTGTAGATGGTGATTCGACCGTCGGATGGGTACGTTAAGCCTTGAGCAGACTCCTTGATGCTAATGGAGAGGAATAGGCTATGTGCCGGCACCGGATTTCACTCTCACCCTTCTTACTGTCATCTCATTAACACCTCTGATGAGTTTGACGTCAAGAAGGGCATCCGGTCATAAAAACCCACCACGACAGATTCATCTCACCTCATATTCGACCCCGTAGAGAAACGGACAAGGGCTGGACAAACACAACATTATTATTATTATTATTATTATTATTATTATTATTATTATTATTATTATTATTATTATTATTATTATTATTTGTCGTTTGGTCCTACTGAGGACCACGGAGCTCGTATTTTCTCGTCACTTGGGCCTTCTGTTTTTCTCCTCTTTCAGTGGCTGCATTTTCTGGCTGTGAGCCAGCTTTCTTCCCTCGGTCCACGTACGAGTAGGTCTGCTGGTTCCTGTGTTCTTCCTACTCGTAAGTGACGTTGAAAAAATTCCCCGCTGGATAGCTTGCCGAAACTGCGGGCTGTCATGTATGGATTCACGCGGGATCCTCAGTTGTTCTAGATCCGACTTGACCGAAGAGATCCAGTTGTTCCTGGATGCCTTCTCTCTACTTGCCGCAGCGAAAATCCTGTTGGTAAGTTTGCAGGGGTCCATACGGGTAAGGTGCCTACAGAAAACCAAGCGCCTTTTTCTTATAAAAGTAACGATGTCTTCCTGATGTTTGTATAGCTCATCGTTGTGCCGAATTCTGTAGGTGTCTCCCTCTTCTCTTACGCGTCCCAGTATTCTCCTCAGGATCTACCTTTCTACGACTTCTACTTTTGTGAAAGGGTCTTTCCTGGTCATCACGAGACACTCAGAGCCGTAGAGAACAGATGGTTTTACTACCGCATTGTAGTGCCTGAGTTTGAGGTTTTCGGAGGGGTACCTTGATGCGTAGATGCTTCTGCAGGAGTGATCGGCCTTCTTAAACTTTGTGCACCTGCTGTCTATGGCTAGGTTCTCACTCTCCTAGGTACTTGACCTCCGGCGCTTTACTTCTAGTGACTTCTAGTGATGTTTTGGAAAGGGCTTCCTTGATATTGGTCATGAATTCAGTCTTCCTGATGTTGAACTTCAAGCCAGCCCAGGCCGCTAAAATATGAAGGCTCTGCAGGTGGTGGGGTAGCTTCCTCTATACTGTCAGTATTATTATTATTATTATTATTATTATTATTATTATTATTATTATTATTGTACCGGGCGGTACACCTCCACGCCGCTAATTTAAAATGTGCGCCAATTGAAACTCCTCTGCTGGAGGAAGTCTGAACCTTATTGATGGTATTAATTTTCAAGTTTCTCAGAAGATGTCACTACGTGGAAAATTTGGAGTTTTTGAACTGTGTCATTTTCGACGTATTTTTGTTTTGCTTGTAGTAAGAAGTGTGAACTTTCTCTTCTAGAGGACATTACTGAAGATCAACAATAGTGCACCCTAGTGCGGAGTGAAAGAACTGTTTTTTTTGGAGAAATTTTTATTTCAAAAGTTTGTTTTTTGTTAAATTTCTTTCTGTTATTGTTTAAGTTGGCTGTATACCCCTATCTTTCCCCTTGTTTTGTATGTATCCAATCCCGAATTTCTTCAATTTATTTCTGACCAATCCGAGGTATCTTCCCCCAACTTGAATATGTTGCTGTATCCTACCCAATAAAGTGATTGTGGGCGGGTGTTCTCATTCCCCTAACGCCTAGAACCTTCCGCGAGAGTATATAAACTGCTGATTTTTGGGTCTCTGCGCCACTTCTGTTCCATCTTTCAGTGTGTAAAGTTCATAGCAGGAGGTGGGAAGCGCCTCTTTCCTCGGCGGCGGTCATCAATAAGGTAATGGCCGATTAATAACTTCTTTATTTGCTAGCTCAGCAGTTTAACTTTCGGGGCGGGTTCTAAGCGTTCAACCATGTAACCTTTTCCTAAAATGTAAAAACAACTGGTATCTATTCTATTTTAAAACGACCTATTGGGATAGAGAGTGCTTAACCCTCTCGAGCTCCCACTCACATCGTCTTGAGGTGAACTTATTTTCTCAACCAATTCTTCCGTAATGTAATGTAAATTACTATTAAGTCACCTCTGTAGTATGGGATTAGCCCTTGTATTAACGGCCTAGTGCCAAGTAGGTCTTAATCAAAGTGTACTAGGAGTGCAAGTTCGCCTCCTCTCAAATTATATTTTAGAGGTCATGTATTAACCTTCTTGTCATTTAACAGACCTCAGTAGGTTGGGTATTTTACCCCTGTGTATATGTCCTTTGAGGACAGCTTAAAGGTGGAGTTCGGAGTGGCCTATGATAGGCTTGTATTTTAGGGGGAATTTGCCCTTTCTTGAAAATTGTGTTTCTGCCTCAAGGAGGCTTTTGGATGTAATTGAAAGCAGATGTTTCTGGCATGTTTGGGGGTTTTCGGCCCCTTTGTTGTATGGTGTTCATTGTAAGGTTGGGCTCATTGCTCAAGAATTATGTTTCTGACTTTTGAAGCCCCAAATGGGGTACCTATGTAAATGTATTATTTTTCAATCGTGTTTCGGCTACTAAGTACCTGTTCTATTTGTTGTTACCTAATTTTGAAAAGAAAATATAACCTTGTTAAATTTTAAAATTAATTTCACTTTAGTAGCTTGAGACCTATTCACCACCCAGCACCTTCTTTCATGCATAACTACCACAAAAACCGGTACCAAGTGATAGCAGAGCGTGGTTGAATGGGTCTCAATTTAGCCCCTTTTGACGGCTACACATTGTTTTGATCCGAACTCTAACCATTTTCTCAGTTGCTGGAATTTTTTGACTTTTTCAAAATTGTTCTGTCATCATGCCAGGCCCTCGCGATGTTCTCCATCTTAATTATTTGCGCAAAGAGGAGTTGATCTATGAATTAACTATCAGAAATGTGCAATCTGGAGGCACGGTTGCAGTAGACACTAACAAGCTTAGAGAGTCCCTAGATTTGCCCATTTCCATCCCCAATTTGGGAGAGAAAGAAATTGATGACTCTCTTTCCACGATCGTCGAGAATATTACTGGACTAGCCTCTGTAGTTTGTTTTTTGATGAAAATGATCCTTCTCCTAATCAAATTAAGCGTGTGCAAGCCAGGCTGTTTCATTTTTCAAATAGAGTTAACGATATGTTGTCTCTAAAGTTGAATGACGTTCAGAAGAAGGAAGCTAGTACGCTGCTTGAAAATATTTCTGAGTTATCTAGCAAGGTCACTCAATTGTTAACTGGCGAAATTCCTCCCAAAAGCGATCAACCCACCACAGTGAATGTAGGTAGTGAGGAAGAGCCTCCTAAGGGAGAAGTCAATAGAATAACCGTTGCTGCTCAAACTATCTCTGCCCCATTGGACAACGAGTCTGAACGCCGCACATCGTTGAATAATGTACGTGCTGAATTAACTTCTTTGCCATTGAAACCTTTACCTACTATGTCACCCGGGTTCAGCAGCTTGCCTCATCCATTGGCAATGTTGCTCAGAGGTATATCGAAGTTTTCCGTTAATACCACCAGTGACGTAATTTCATTTTTAAGATTTCTAGTTGAATTTCAGGATCATGCCCTTGTGTTTTCTCTTTCCCCATGTCAAATTTTGCAAATCATCTATCCTTATGCAATTGGTATTCTCTCCGACAAAATAGTAAGAGCCATAGCTGAACAGTCATCTATTGAAGATTTTCACGCACACTTGCTTGCAAATTTTATTCCTGCTCGCGCGAGGTCATCTCTGATTCAGAAGTACTATTATCGTGTACAGCGCTTGGATGAAAACTTGGCTGATTTCATACAGGACATTAAGTTTATACTAGGGTGTTTGCTCTTCACTTCCCTGAGGATCAGATTGTACAAGCCATTGTAGAAGGCATTTCACCACCCTATAGGTCATATTTGTGTTTCGCGGCGTGCCCGCAAACCTTCTCCGAACTTGAAGCGTTGGCCGTCTCAGCGGAAGGAGTGAGATACGCCGATTCCTTGCGTGTCGCGAAAGAACCCCCGCCTTCTTTTAGTAATACTCGGCCTCCACCTCGCCGATCAGTCACACCCCGTAAATGTTATGCTTGCGGGTCGCCTGACCATCTTCGCAATAAGTGTCCACTGATCAAGTCGAGTGGGACAAGGAATGGAGCTGGTTCATCACAAGGCTGTTTTAAATGTGGGGCCTTCTCACATATCGCCAAGAATTGCCCAAACTCGAATAGCACCCCCTCCTGCTCAACTTCTGGTGCAAATTCCACCTATGCCAATAACAAAAAGTGACTAGTGGCTTCGGCTGAGTCGACTAATCCATCTTCCCGAGACTCAGCCCCTGGTAAACAGGTTGTAAATGCAGAGAACGATCAGCCTTCAAATTCATCTTTTGAATGCCCTAAAGAATGTCTTAGGATTGCGGCGGATACCCCCGCACCTGTTCCTTTTCTTAAGATTGAGTTAAATAACGAGCCTATAACAGCTCTCTTAGATTCAGGAAGTGTTTGTTCGATTATTTCGGCTGAATGGTATTCTAAATTGAAATCTGTTTGTAAACTATCTGCCTATGACTCTTCTCCTGTTAAATATGTTTCGGCTAATACATCTCCATTAGAAATTCTAGGTTCCTTACTGGTCAAAATTCGTATTTTTAAGTTTACATGGAAAGTTAAATTGTTTGTGGCCAAGCTCTTGTCTTGCCCCATTATACTGGGAGCGGACTTTATTTCTCACACTGGTCTTGTGCTCGATCTTCAGAGTAGGTCTTGCACTTTCAAATTTGCCTCTAATTGTAACATCCCTTTATTAAAGTGTAACTCTGTGTCATGTTCTTCTATTTCGCCTACCCAGGATGAGATGTTGTTAGACCTTAGACATCTACCTGAGGAGCAGGCTGATAGTATTCGCAAATTGTGTCAGTCGTTTCCCGAGGTGTTCTCTGATACTCTTGGTGTTACTGACCTTATTGAATACAAAATTGAGGTCACGGATTCGATTCCGGTCCATTTTCCACCTTATAGGCTATCTCCACCTAAAATGAAGGCTCTAAAAGAAATCATCGATCAGATGTTGAAGGACGGTATTATTAGGCCCTCTAAGTCGGCGTATTCTTCGCCTATTTTTCTAGTTCCGAAACCCCAAGGAGGCTTCAGGCCTGTCATTGATTACAGGGCTCTCAATCGGAAGGTGGTGTTACAATCTGTGCCCCTTCCCGACCTTCATTCTTGTTTTTCATGGTTTCGTAAGGCCAAGTTCTTTACTATCTTGGACTTGAATCAGGCCTATAATCAAATTCCCCTTGCCGAAGAGTCTAAACATCTTACAGCGTTTGCTACGGACTGGAATTTATACGAATACAACCGCGTGCCTTTCGGGCTCCCCACGGGAGCAGCTGTACTCACTAGGCTATTAGATAGGGTCTTCTCCGACATCAAATTTGAGTACTTATATCACTACTTGGATGATGTCGTCGTATTTTCAGAGACTTTTGAAGAGCATCTAGATCATCTGCGAGAAGTTCTCGATCGCCTTCGTAAGGCTGGGTTAACGGTTAAGTTGTCCAAGGTTGCCTTTGCTAAGCCCTCTATGTCTTTCCTAGGGCATATTGTGTCACCTGATGGTGTAGCTGTCGATCATTCTAGAACCCAGGCCATTCGTGATTTTAAACCTCCCAAGGACATTAAAGGTATCGCCAGGTTCATTGGTATGGTGAATTTCTTCAGGAAGTTTATTCCTAATTTCGCTAATAGAGCGGCGCCCTTAAACCTTCTTCGTAGGAAAGGCATCAAATTTGAGTGGGGACCTTCTCAACAAGCCGCTTTTGAAGACCTTAAATTAGCACTTTGTAATGCCCCTGTACTTGCTATGCCTGATTTCTCGAAGAAATTCATCGTCCAAACCGACGCGTCGTCGTCAGCAGTAGCTGCAGTCCTTCTTCAAGAGACTGAACTAGGGAGGCGCCCCATTGCCTATGCGTCTAGGACATTGTCGGCTCAAGAAGCCAATTATTCCATTTATGAGCTCGAAGGATTGGCAGTCTTATTCGCCTTAGAAAAGTTCCGTCTCTATCTGGAACACGTCAAATTCGACCTGGAGACAGATAATCAAGCCTTAAGCTGGGTCTTAGGTAGGCCGCGTCGTACTGGTCGTATAGCCCGCTGGGCCATCCGTATTTCTGCCTTCCAATTCGATGTCAGGCATATCAGAGGTACTGAAAATGTTGTTGCTGATGGACTCAGTCGTATGTTTTCAAACGATGTTGAGAACCATGAACCGGTCGACCGTTCATCACCTCCCGAGTCCACACTATTTGATGTTAATGCCATTTTAACTGATGCCCCCATGCTCTTTAGGGATATCGAGAAATACCAACATGAAGATCCGACGCTGGCTCCGATAATGGAAACCCTTTCTTCTGGGGAACATGTTGTCCCTTATGTTCTGAGGAATGGTGTTCTATGTTGCCCATCGAGGCATGATAAGATGATGAAAGTTGTCGTTCCAGCTGTTCTTGTACCTATGATCTTCAAATACTATCATGAGTCCCCATTAGGAGGGCATCTTGGAATCTTTAAAACTCGTGAAAAGATTCGTGAAATGTTCATCTGGAAAGGTATGGACGGTGAAATCCGTGAATTAGTAAAGGCTTGTAAATCCTGTTTGATTAGTAAACCCACCATGTCCACCAAGGTAGGCCTTTTGTCTTCGCATCAAGCATCGCGCCCCATGGAACGCCTGTATATTGATTATGTAGGACCCTTCCCCCAGTCGAAGGGAAATGCCAACAAATTCATCTTTGTATGTGTAGATGGTTTTACCAGATTTTCCTGGTTATTTCCGACTAAGCTGGCTACCGCTCAGTCCACCATTACTTGCCTAAATTCTATTTTTGCTTCTTTTGGTCCAAGCCAATATATTGTATCTGATAATGCTAAGGCTTTTACATCTAATTTATTTCGTAAATTCTGTTTTGACTTATCCATCTCTCATGTAACTACTTCTGCTTATTACCCTCAACCATCTCTGGCTGAACGGGTTAATCGTAATCTCAGGTCCGCACTGATTGCCTATCATCATGATGATCATTCCAGGTGGGATACGTCCCTGCATTGGTTAGCTTTTGCCTTGAATTCGGCGGTTCATGAATCTCACAAGTTTACTCCAGCTTCTTTGATGTTCAAGTTTGTTCCCAACTCGCCGCTCTCTAACCTCTGGTCTCTGAGTGACATTCTACCCGAGACAATAGATCCGGACAACATCAAAGATCTTTGGAAGAACGCTAAAGCCAATCTTAAAGTGTCTCATGAAAAGGTTAGGGAAAGGTATGATCGTGGACGGAGACCCACCCCTTTGAAGGTAGGTGACCAAGTTATGGTCAAGAATTTTGTTCCCGCGGGCAAGCTTGCCCCCAGATTTCATGGGCCTTGTGTCATTCTCGATTTTCTTACGCCGGTTACGTTGTTATTAAGTAATCCAGCCACCGAGAGGATATTTTGGGGTTCATCTGTCACAGGGGAAACCGGTGTAATTTCTGGGTTAACTTGCTTCATATAATCGTGAAAGGAATATGAAGGTTATATTTTTTTTTTTTTTGAGTTTTCAATTTGTAGGCATTCTGCCCCTTCTATAATATTTTGTTTTAATATGTAAGTATTTTTGTAAACCCTCCCCCGATCCGTTAAACTGCCATTCTGTCCTTACCACGGCCATTACCACGCTCCCGTCTCCTGCTATACACACTGTGGCTTGCTTATATTAAATACCATATTAAATGCCATGGATATCTGCACGCCGCTGGCCCCTCAACCTCTCCACAAAGCCTGTGCCTTAAAAAATGATGATGGTCCAACAAATTCTGCCGCATAGTTTTAATGTTTCAGTGCCCCCGCAGCCGCGCGGCGCCGTGCCGCGACTGGGTTTGAGGAAGGGCCCCCTCGGCCCCAGCGAGGACGACATGTGCACGGCGAGCCGGAGCTCTCCTCCCGGCCTAGGCTGATGTGCGGCGCACGACCTGCTACTTGCCCGCAGCCTGTATATGTTCACCGCGGGCGCGGCGTGTTTCAACACCTCTGCTCCCCTCATAGTGCGGGCGAGCGGTATCTCAGGGTACTTGAGGGGTCCGAGCGGCCTCCTCTGGACGCAAGCTGCAACGGCCGGTCTGGCCATCCAACTTAATCATCATTAACTACATGAACTATTACTATCAGCAATTACTGCCCTTGGGAATTCAACAGCAATATTTGGTGGACCTTGCAAAATTTTTCTTCACTTTCAAGTATTAAAAGTTTATCTTCTGAATTCAACTTCTACAACCATAAAGACTTTACTTCACCTGCAACAACAAAATTTTGAAACTGAATCAAACCACATTAAGAAAATCTTATAAATTTTTCGGCAATTAATCTCCATATCTACATCAAAACTTGGACCTGGTTTTCAAACAAATTTCATGTGTCACCCCTGGAGGAACTTTTGGGGGGGGGGTCTGTACCGGGCGGTACACCTCCACGCCGCTAATTTAAAATGTGCGCCAATTGAAACTCCTCTGCTGGAGGAAGTCTGAACCTTATTGATGGTATTAATTTTCAAGTTTCTCAGAAGATGTCACTACGTGGAAAATTTGGAGTTTTTGAACTGTGTCATTTTCGACGTATTTTTGTTTTGCTTGTAGTAAGAAGTGTGAACTTTCTCTTCTAGAGGACATTACTGAAGATCAACAATAGTGCACCCTAGTGCGGAGTGAAAGAACTGTTTTTTTGGAGAAATTTTTATTTCAAAAGTTTGTTTTTTGTTAAATTTCTTTCTGTTATTGTTTAAGTTGGCTGTATACCCCTATCTTTCCCCTTGTTTTGTATGTATCCAATCCCGAATTTCTTCAATTTATTTCTGACCAATCCGAGGTATCTTCCCCCAACTTGAATATGTTGCTGTATCCTACCCAATAAAGTGATTGTGGGCGGGTGTTCTCATTCCCCTAACGCCTAGAACCTTCCGCGAGAGTATATAAACTGCTGATTTTTGGGTCTCTGCGCCACTTCTGTTCCATCTTTCAGTGTGTAAAGTTCATAGCAGGAGGCGGGAAGCGCCTCTTTCCTCGGCGGCGGTCATCAATAAGGTAATGGCCGATTAATAACTTCTTTATTTGCTAGCTCAGCAGTTTAACTTTCTGGGCGGGTTCTAAGCGTTCAACCATGTAACTTTTTCCTAAAATGTAAAAACAACTGGTATCTATTCTATTTTAAAACGACCTATTGGGATAGAGAGTGCTTAACCCTCTCGAGCTCCCACTCACATCGTCTTGAGGTGAACTTATTTTCTCAACCAATTCTTCCGTAATGTAATGTAAATTACTATTAAGTCACCTCTGTAGTATGGGATTAGCCCTTGTATTAACGGCCTAGTGCCAAGTAGGTCTTAATCAAAGTGTACTAGGAGTGCAAGTTCGCCTCCTCTCAAATTATATTTTAGAGGTCATGTATTAACCTTCTTGTCATTTAACAGACCTCAGTAGGTTGGGTATTTTACCCCTGTGTATATGTCCTTTGAGGACAGCTTAAAGGTGGAGTTCGGAGTGGCCTATGATAGGCTTGTATTTTAGGGGGAATTTGCCCTTTCTTGAAAATTGTGTTTCTGCCTCAAGGAGGCTTTTGGATGTAATTGAAAGCAGATGTTTCTGGCATGTTTGGGGGTTTTCGGCCCCTTTGTTGTATGGTGTTCATTGTAAGGTTGGGCTCATTGCTCAAGAATTATGTTTCTGACTTTTGAAGCCCCAAATGGGGTACCTATGTAAATGTATTTTTTTTCAATCGTGTTTCGGCTACTAAGTACCTGTTCTATTTGTTGTTACCTAATTTTGAAAAGAAAATATAACCTTGTTAAATTTTAAAATTAATTTCACTTTAGTAGCTTGAGACCTATTCACCACCCAGCACCTTCTTTCATGCATAACTACCACAAAAACCGGTAACAATTATTATTATTATTATTATTATTGACCTTCCTCCCATTCTATTGATGCCCGACTTGATATGGAATTTGCCCTTCCTGGCGCCAACCTTGCGTAGAGAGAAGTATTCACAATTGCGTGTTTCTGTGGTATTTTGTAGTCTGGTATACTGTGAACTAGCATTTATACCCGTTCTTTGCACGGGAATTTACAATGGATTACATGTTTCTTTCATGAATTTATGCGAAGTTACATGCCTCTATTCACACGTTCAATGTGGCATGTTAAACTGAACTTTTTGTCCGAAGTACGATAAAGCTGAGCAAAGTTGAGAGAGAATGAGGACGATTTTAGTATTCATTTTACGGTTCAGTTCTTGTTCCGAAGTTATGTGAAATTATCCCTGCTTCTCTGTTCCAAATTGTTTCTGTGACCACTGCGTGCCGCTGTAACTGAAAACCCATGAAACCCATCGTTGATAATACCCTCCCCCTTATTATCTGCTCTATCGAAAAGAGAGTATAGTGGATCTTTTTAATTCTTCCCATTAACCCACTTTCAAGTGACATGCATCAAGTTTTCCACGGAACTTAGACCTAAAATTTAAATTTTCGCAAGCCTATCCGTTATTATTCGTCTTAAGATAAATATATATATATGGCATAAAATATCGGTAATAACATATCCTAAAGGTTTCATATATTCAGTCTTTTGATAAACCGAATTAAACGAAGATACGAGGTAATAATCTCCCTATGAACCCTAACCCAAGTGATACCTTGACGTCATACAACCTGTAATAATAAAGTTCGGTGAATAGTCCTGTACTATCAACATAGATGAGCAATGCATGACAGTGACCTTACTGCCCTTCAAAATAGTCCCCTCCCATAACCATGCACTGCTGAGATCGGCGATACATGTCCTGGAAACTTTGCAAGAAGGCTTCCTTTGGGATGGTGTTCAAAAGCCTCGTCACGTTTCGTTGGGTGTCGGGAATATCGTCAAATCTCTTTCCTTCCAAAGCAAGATTGAGTCACTGGAATAGGAAGAAGTCTGGAGGATTGAGATCAGGCGAGTATGGGGGATGTTCAAGTTGCACCACCCCCTTTTTGCCATGAACTATTTGACGATATTGACTGTGTGTGAGCAAGCGTTGTGAAGGACAAAATAGCATGATCCTTGTTGTGCGTACTGATGTCGTACCCTGCGTAGACGTGTCATGAAACGGGTCAGAATTTCAAAGTGCCGTGCAGCATTCAAGGTCGTTCCCTCAGGTAGAAATTCCTTGTGGATAATGCCTTGACTATCGAAAAATGTGATGAGCATGGTTTTGATGCGTGCCTTTTCGGCTCTGACCTTTTCCCGACGAGGGGATCCCGCAGAACGGCATTACATGCTTTGCCGTTTCGTTTCAGGGTCGTACCTGAGACTCCAGGTTTCATCCTCTGTGACGATACAGTTCAAGAAATTTGGTATCGCATCCGCCGTTTCGACAAAATCCTGTCAAGCCTTTAAACGTGCCTGATCGTCAGTCAAGTGATGTGGCACAAGACGAGAACACGATTTCCTCTTCCCTAATTTGTGGGTAACGATTAGTCGCACGGATTCACGGTTAATGTGCATTTCATCCGCTATCATGCGCACAGTTAATCGCCGATCGTTTGTGATTAATGTCCGCACCTTCTCAATGTTTTCGTTACTGACGGCGGTCGCCGGTCTTCCGCTATGGGGGTTGTTAGAAACACTTTCCTGGCCTCCTCGAAAACGGGCGAACCACTCGTACACACACTTCAAGGACAGTGCTTGATCTTCATAAACACGTACCAGCATCGCATGCGTTTCTTTCGGTGTCTTGTCAAATTTAAAACAAAAATGTGTACATCGATCTTTTTGTCATTCATGTTCCTGTTCGCAGTTCAGAACCAACGCACTAAACACGCACTGTGTCAAGCTCTAGCTGTGCAATACGCCGAAGTTTGTAATTCGAAACGGGGTTGTGATCGACTGGCGTGGCGCGTGATTCAAATGGAAATGGAAATTTTAATCGGCACTTACAACTTCATAAGCACGTTCTTAACGTACATAAATCTTGTTCTCATATCATATTGTATAAATTTCAAGAGTTTTTGGATTGCCAGGGTGTTCACGTGCTCGTGTGTGTTCCTTAAGACGAGACGCCCCTGGTGTAGGCCCTCCTCTACTTCGGCCAAGTGGAGCAACTCATCGAGGCATCGATTCTACAAATGAAAGAAACATTTGTGGAGAGATTCTGACCAATGCCGTTTGGGAAAGTTACCCATAGCTTCCTGCTATTTGTAGGTGCATGGTCTTGGGTGTAAATGTACCTCACCACCACGTCCAATAATTGCTCGATAGGGTTCATATCAGGCGAACGAGGTGGCTACAGCACTTGTTGAAACTCTCCAGAACGCTCCTCAAAACCATTCCCGACAACTTGGGCCTGATGACACTCTGCATTATCCTGCTAGAAGACCTCATCCCTGCAGGTTTATATAAAGTCCGCGAAGGGCTGCAGTCGCCAACCAGTTCAACGTAGCAGTCAATGGTCAACGACCACACACCATTAAGGAGCTGCCACTAGCCTGTATGATGCCTTGTTGATCACTTGGGCTCATGGCTTCATGGCACCTGAGCCATATCCGAACCGTACCATCACCTCGAAACAAATGGAACGGGGACTCATCGAACCAAGTTTAACCCACAGTAGTAGACGGTATGCGCTTGTCGATCGTCATGTTCCTCTATGTTTTTATTGGAAGTTGCCTAGAAGTTTCAATACTGTATATCGCAACGACTGTAAAGAAAACAAGAAAACTGTCATGCCTGAAAACTGCAGTGCTCCAATGTTCCAAAATCAAGGTCAATCGTATTCATACTATCAATTTCCTAAGCAGGAGCCCTTCCGTAAAAATTGGTTGATGCGCTTCGTAGGTAGGACCTAAGAAATATAACAGTGTGACTCATAATATCAAGGTCTACTCGAAACATTTTGCAGTTGAAGATTTTGTCATTACTGAAACGGATAAGTAATTAAAAAATAATTTGCAAGAGTGAGAATAGGAGATGAGTTGAGTGAAGAAATTGAATTAGGAAGAGGTGTAAGACAGGGCTGCTCTTTATCACCGACACTGTTCAACATATATCTCGAAGAAATAATCAATGAATGTTTTAATGGAAATAGTGGAGTTTGTGTTGGAGGTAGGAGAGTAGAATGTATAAGATTTGCAGATGATATGGTTGTGATGGGAGAAAGCGAACGTGAAATGATACAAATGTTAGATAAACTCAACATGAAACTAGAAGAATATGGAATGAGAATTAATAAGAAGAAGACCAAAAGTATGATAATTGGAGGAAAAGGTAGAAGTTGTCATATTAGTATAGGAGGAGAAGAAATAGAGCAAGTCAGTAACTTAAAGTATTTGGGAAGTATGATCAGAGATGATATGTATTGCACAACAGAAATTAAGAAAAGAATTGCCATAGCAAAAGAAGGCTTTAGGAAAAAATCAAAATTATTTTGTGGACCACTAAACAAAGATTTGAGGAAAAGACTTGCTAAGTGTTACATTTGGAGCATAGCGCTGTATGGCGCAGAGACTTGGACACTGAGAAAGAAAGATGAGTGAAGATTGGAGGCACTAGAGATGTGGGTATGGAGGAGAATAGAACGAGTGAAATGGGAAGACCGGGTAAGGAATGAGGAAGTATTACGAAGAGTTGGAGAAGAACGAAGTATGTTACAAACCATTAGAAGGAGAAAAATGAACTGGATCGGACATTGTTTGAGGAGGGACTGTTTACTGAAAGAAGGAATAGAAGGAACGGTGAAAGGCAAACGAGGAAGAGGAAGGAAAAAATATCAAATGTTGGACAATATCCAAGGAAATAAATATTCGGACATGAAAAACTTGGCGCAGGACAGGCAACAGTGGAAGAGGTTCATCCCATGACAAGACCTGCCATAAGGCAGAATACCTAGATAGATAGATATGTCTTCTGGTATGGGCTAGAATAAATGCGTTACTTTTATTGACCTATCTCAGTCTCATCCTTGGCTTTGACAATACGAAAGTGACCGACGTATGAGCGATGCCAGTAATGCCATTCCTTATGTAGCCAGTTCCTGTTATGAATGGTGTGAAAAAATCGCTCATATGGTCGGTTGGTGCATGCATTTCACTGGGCTTGGTAAACTGATATGCAAAAGCAACTTCTGCTGGCTCATTGAGGAAAGCAACGGGAAACTACCTCACTTCCCTAGTATTCCTCTTCAGTAACACCTAGGCTATCTACGACAGCTGTTGGTGGAGCTGTAGAGCAGGGCCTCTCAAACGCCCAAAATCTCACGCGTGCAGAGCGAGGCGCAAGAGCTCCGTGCACTGTGCATCGGTGCCGCTCGGTATAGCTCGGATCTACGCTTCGTCTCTTGGCTACTCGGCTAAGCTCGGCTCTACTCGGCTATACTCGGCTCAACTCAGCCCGGATTTGGAGCGCTACGGCGCAAGTGGGGCAGAGGGAGACAGGCGGAGCGAACGAGAGAGGCGTGAGGAAAGAGAGAGTAAGCGCTATTGCTCCAAATCGAGGAGTGGGGGTCTGCACTCTGGTCAACCAAGCCAAGTCGTCTTTTGCACCGTGCACAGTGCATGCACCACGCGCATGCACCCTGAGAGGCCCTGCTGTAGAGGATCAAACCAGCCTTTGGGCTGAATTCCCAACATACATACATACATACATACATACATACATACATACATACACACACACACATACATACATACATACATACATACATACATGTTTCTATTTGATGGGCAACATAATATCTTCTAGGCCTGATGTACAGTACGTAATAACATTCATAAGTTCCTTTCAAAGATCATATCTCACAGTACACACGCCAGCTACATGGGGAAGGGTGGGAGCAGATGAGAGTTTTCAACCTTCAACCTCGGCTGAACTTTGTAAACAGAAAAGTTGGAATGCAAGCAAACTAAATTGTCGGTACAACACGACGTGCCATATTCAGACCAACAATTTCGTATGCAAGTAAGCGTTGTGTTAACACAGCTTATCTGATGCATCAACAGGAAGATAATAGAAACTACCCGTCAACCACCGAAAACACTCTGCTAAAACTGATTACATAAGAGTGCTACGTTTTCTGACTGCTCCATATAGCGAAGGAGCCATAATATAGACAATACTTTTTAAGGAAAACTATTAATAATATTGCCTTTACGTCCAACTAACTACTTTTACGGTTTTCTGAGACGCCGAGGAGCCGGAATTTAGTCCTGCAGGAGTTATTTTACGTGCCGGTAAATCTACCGACACGAGGCTGACGTATTTGAGGACCTTCGAATACCACCGGACCGAGCCACACAGCCCGGCTAAGGAAAACCAATATATAATAGTTTTGACAATTTTAAGTTGTCTTACAAATTAATTTATTATTTTTTAATTATTGTTCTTGTTTAAAGGGCCCTAACAAGTAGGTAACCGGCCCTTAATGGTACGAGATGAAACGAAATGAAATGATAATTAAAATTTTAAAATGTATCCACTGACTAGAATTTTAAAAAATTATGATGAACGAATTTACGGTACAATTTAAAATAACCTTCTTTCTTATCGCTTTACCCTCCAGGGTCGGTTTTTTTCCGCGGACTCAGCGAGGGATCCCACCTCTACCGCCTGAAGGGCAGTGTCCTGGAGCTTCACACTCTGGGTCGGGGATACAACTGGGGAGGATAACCAGTACCTCGCACAGGCTGCTTTACCTGCTATGCTGATCAGGGGCCTTGTGGGAGGATGGGAAGATTGGAAGGGATAGACTAGGAAGACGGAAGGAAGCGGCCGTGGCCTTAATTTAGGTACCATCCCGGCATTTGCCTGGAGGGGAAGTGGGAAACCACGGAAAACCACTTCCAGGATGGCTGAGGTGGGAATTGAACCCACCTGTACTCAGTTGACCTCCCGAGGCTGAGTGGACCCCGTTCCAGCCCTCGTACCACTTTTTAAATTTCGTGGTAGAGCCGGGAATCAAACCCGGTCCTCCGGAGGTGGCAGCTAATCACACTAATCACTACACCACAGAGGCGGACCGATTTAGGATATCAGTGGATCTAATTCTCAATGCCTTACTTCCTTATAAAATTATATAAAAATTAGATTTAAATAGAATAAGGTATTGCCTTCGACCGCGTTATTTGTCCTGAGTCTCTTTTGGTGGCAGTTCCACATGTCAATATTGAAGCTTTACACATGTGTCTGCATTCCGTCTCATCCGACCCCGTTGCGTTGCCCCATGCTCGGACGAAATGCAACTCATTATCCAGTTTACTGATCCGCAAAACCGTCGCGGACGAACTGTCGCTTTCGGACGAACTGCAACTCGGACGAAACTATACATAACCCTTCCGATAGAGGAGCGAACGTCTTTAAAGGAGTGGGTTTTGCGGGTAGGTGACAAATACACGCACGCAATGAAAAGAAGATTTCGCGAACGGTTTCCCGATTCAGTTCTACCGCATCATGATAGCGTGCGAGATTAAATAAGTAAATTTCGTAGCTGCGGTGCCGTATTCGATACTTCGAAGAGCGCTAGACTACGAATTCTAACGGAAGAGAAACTTTTGGTTATTTCCGATAGGCTCCTTAAAATTTCATCTAAATCCATGGGGAAACTGGCACAGCAGACTGGTGTATCTGTCCTCACAGCGCATATATCAGCAAGAAGATGATGATGATGATGATGATGATGATGATGATGTTTGTTGTTTAAAATCTACCTTTGTGTAATACATTACTATACAACCGTCGTGCTTTTAATCTCTCGGTTCACTGTGTTGCGTAATCTCTCGAGCTGTCCGCTCGCATCTGACCCTGAGCAGACACAGCTGTCACCCAAACTGTGTGCTCGGATAGGCCGCAGCTGCACTACTTGCAGAGGAGAGTCATTTTTAACTCACTATACTTTCTCGTACGCATGGGTAGAGGACAGGGGCAGCTGGAAATGTAAATCTTCTAGGAGGAAAGACTCTCTGGCAGTAGCGTAGCCAGGATCGGCCAATGGGGGGGGGGGGGGGTTACAGTTACAAAATTAAGATATAACATAATGAAAGTGCTTGTGCTTGTGCGTGTCTGGTACGCGCATGCATGACTGTCATAAGGATACGGATACAAGAGTGAATTACTGTATGTGATATTCAGATTGCAATACACTACAAAATTCTTACTTTAAAATACAGAACAAGAACAATATGATCGAGGTCAGCAGTTTTATCTCAAACGGTATGTTCAGTTTACAATCTAAAATCTAATTTTCGAGGCTTCCTAGAAAATAAATTTAACACATCTGTTGGTTTTACAACTATGTCTCTGTGAATGTTCAAGGGAGCCAACCCGTTGAGTCGACTTTCACTTGTGGTATTTCTGAGGTAGGTTTTAAGGCGTCTTAATGTTGAAAATGATCTCTCACTGGCTGCAGTGGTGACAGGTAGGGTGGCAAACACTCTCAACAAGCAGTAGATTGCAGGGAGTTTATCTTGATCACATAAAAGAAGTTTATTGTTTACTGTCAGTTTCTATTTATTTTATTTTTGTGAAAGTTCAATGGGGGGGGTTCTAACCCCCAGTAACCCCCCCCCCCTGGCTACGCCCCTGCTCTCTGGCCATACCATACAGGAGTCGGAATGTTTCAAACTTGGAGACGCGTAATATTCTAGATTCCCCAGTTATTTCTGCTTTCATTGTACGAGTAAACCTCGCATCACTCCGAGGAAACCTCGTATCACTCCGTCGCCAGCCGACTTCCCCGGATATGCTGATGCGCTGTGTTGCGACATGGATCTAATTGCGCCAGACTCCTCACTTTCATCTATCCTATTAGACCTACCTTGGCCAGCTCTTATTCTTGACCGACCCCGATAGTATCAGAGCATTTGAGACCTAGGGAGCCTTCCATTTTCACGCCTGACATGGCTCCTCTCTTTCTTTGGCCGAAACCTTCACTTTTTGAAGTGTCTGATCCCTTCTATTTTTCCATCTGATTAGTATTAATAGGGAATGGTTCACCAGTTGTAATAATAATAATAATAATAATAATAATAATAATAATAATAATAATAATAATAATAATAATAATAATGCCGGGCTGAGTGGCTCAGACGGTTAAGGCGCTGGCCTTCTAACCCCAACTTGGCAGGTTCGATCCTGGCTCAGTCCGGTGGTATTTGAAGGTGCTCAAATACGACAGCCCCGTGTCGGTAGATTTACTGGCACGTAAAAGAACTCCTGCGGGACTAAATTCCGGCACCTCGGCGTCTCCGAAGACCTTAAAAAGTAGTTAGTGGGACGTAAAACAAATAACATTATTATTTATTAATAATAATAATAATAATGGTGTTTACGTCCCACTAACCACTTTTGAGGGATTTTGTAGACGCCAAGGTGCAAGAATTTTGTTCCGCAGGAGTTTTTTACGTGCCAGTAAATCTACCGATACACGAGGCCGACGTATTTGAGCAACTTCAAATACCACCGGACTGAGCCAGGATCGATCCTGCCAAGTTGGGGTCAGAAGTGGTGGTGGTAGTGATTACTGTTTTAAGAGGAAGTATAACTAGGCAACCATCCTCTACAAAACACTAATCAGAGGGAAAAAATGGAAGGGATCCGATACTTCGAAAAATTAAGATATCGACCAAAGGAAGAAAAGAACAAGAGTTGACCAAGAGAGGTCGGATAGGATAGGTGAAAGTGAGGAGCCTTGCACAAGTAATTGGGGTCAGAATACAAGTGCCTCAACCGTCTGAGCCACTCAGCCCGGCTTTGCCCAGTTGTATTTCCTCTTGAAACAATAATCATCACAACCACTAATGCAGCTAACGGAGGGCATTTTGAACAATTTCTTGTAAGAAAGAGGTTCATATGGGATGTTGGTACGTTCTGTTCCTGTATGTTTCCCATGATCAATGTACTGCTGTATGTAACGTTATAAAACATGAGTTCAAACATGAAAATAAAGCTTCTCCGGACCCATGCCCATTTGACATATTTTCTTCTTCTACGTGTGAGAAATGTGTCCTGGAAGTTTGGCCTACATTATTGTTACACCCTGTATAATATACCAGAACGAGACACATAACAAGCCAGTCCTGTAACCGTATAAGGACAACGAAATAGAACGTAACTCGGCAAGGCCATGTTGCATGTCCTATCCTTCTTCCAGTACGTGTTGCGGGCAAACATACCTTCCAGAGATGTTCACTTTCTGTATCGGGAAGTGCACACTGGATGAATTGCGAGGGTATTTTTTTAATTATATCTAAGACAGTGAATATTATTGTTGAATACATTTCTTGGAAGACAAAGTAGGGGTCCCCATACTACGAAAAACGTAAATAAGCTATTTCCTCAACTGTGTTGCTGTGCTGTTAATATTAGCTCTATCAAACTAAAAAGAAACAGAAATTTCAAACATCACTTCGGGCCTAAATGCAGTCCCGGAAAAACAGCCTAAAATCGCTTGTTTCTTTACTCGTTTTCTTTTGTATTCAAATATTAGCCAATTTAACTTAATACTAATTATTTCTGTAATGTATTCCTTGGTTCAGTACCTTCAGAAGTTCTTTGCTTTTTGTGAAAAATTCTGACACCGAATGTAGTTATAAGGGCTTAAGTGAAACTCTGTATTGACTCACATTAGCGCTCGTAGTGGTGCTGAAGTGAAACAATGCATTGACTCACATTAGCGCTCGTAGTGGTGCTGAACTGAAACTCTGCATTGACTCACATTAGCGCTCGTAGTGGTGCTGAACTGAAACTCTGCATTGACTCACATTAGCGCTCGTAGTGGTGCTGAAGTGAAACAATGCATTGACTCACATTAGCGCTTGTAGTGGTGCTGAAGTGAAACAATGCATTGACTCACATTAGCGCTTGTAGTGGTGCTGAAGTGAAACAATGCATTGACTCACATTAGCGCTCGTAGTGGTGCTGAAGTGAAACAATGCACTGACTCACATTAGCGCTCGTAGTGGTGCTGAAGTGAAACTCTGCTTTGACTCACATTAGCGCTTGTAGTGGTGCTGAAGTGAAACTCTGCATTGACTTACATTAGCACTCGTAGTGGTGCTGAAGTGAAACAATGCATTGACTCACATTAGCGCTTGTAGTGGTGCTGAAGTGAAACAATGCATTGACTCACATTAGCGCTTGTAGTGGTGCTGAAGTGAAACAATGCATTGACTCACATTAGCGCTCGTAGTGGTGCTGAAGTGAAACAATGCATTGACTCACATTAGCGCTTGTAGTGGTGCTGAAGTGAAACAATGCATTGACTCACATTAGCGCTTGTAGTGGTGCTGAAGTGAAACAATGCATTGACTCACATTAGCGCTTGTAGTGGTGCTGAAGTGAAACAATGCTTTGACTCACATTAGCGCTTGTAGTGGTGCTGAAGTGAAACAATGCATTGACTCACATTAGCGCTTGTAATGGTGCTGAAGTGAAACAATGCATTGACTCACATTAGCGCTTGTAGTGGTGCTGAAGTGAAACAATGCATTGACTCACATTAGCGCTCGTAGTGGTGCTGAAGTGAAACAATGCATTGACTCACATTAGCGCTCGTAGTGGTGCTGAAGTGAAACTCTGCATTGACTTACATTAGCACTCGTAGTGGTGCTGAAGTGAAACAATGCATTGACTCACATTAGCGCTCGTAGTGGTGCTGAAGTGAAACAATGCATTGACTCACATTAGCGCTCGTAGTGGTGCTGAAGTGAAACAATGCATTGAATCACATTAGCGCTTGTAGTGGTGCTGAAGTGAATCAATGCATTGACTCACATTAGCGCTCGTAGTGGTAAAAAAAAAGTCGCAAACTGCTAATCTAATCTACCGGATAACGATGATAAAGAAAAGGAATGTAATTTTTAAGAATAAAAATAAAGAATATATTCTCATACTATATTTTATTTTTACCTAAAATTCGTAGGTCATATCTCTAGGATGTTTACAGCATCGAATCACTCGCCTAAAGGGCTAGAACCGTGGATTTCTTTTTATTATACATTTGGTGTGGACTTGCACTACTTATATTTTGAGTGCCTCCCATAAGCCGACTAAACAGTTCGTTGTATTTTTAACCGATCGATCTCAACTTGTTATTGTGCTCGAACTGTCGGGTTCTCCTGTACCAATGCGGCGACTATTTTATTATTAACAAGGTGTTCCTGAATGCATGGTTGCTATAATTAATATTGTAGGTAAGGCTGCTTTACCTTCAAGACGCCAGCGAGCTGCTCGTGAACCCACTTACGAACACTTTAAAAACTTTGAAATTTACAACAAACTTTTGCCAAGAAGCATAGTTTTATTAAACTTGTTCTCTCGTTTCATTTTTACCTCTTTGGATAAAAGGAGAACTGAAGACAAGAGAAGAGAAGGATTTACATTATTTCTGAGTGGGTTAATGCCAAGCTTGTCGCAAAGAGGCAGGCTACTAAACAACACGCGAATAACATCAATGTAATGCATTTGCTTAAAATTAATTTATAAGGGCTTACCACCAAAATTTAGTAGGATTAAAACAAGGTATTTGATGCAACAAAGAACAGAGGCACAGTAAATGAAAATTTGACCCATTCCATTCTTTTAATTATTAATTAATTAAATCGCACTAACACGAACAAATTTTTAGTGACGATAAGATGTGAAAAGACTAGAAGCAGTCGCGACCGGGCGAGTTGGTTGTGCGGTTAAGGGCGCGCAGCTGTGAGCTTGCTTCCTGAAAATAGTGTGATGAAAGCTCACTGTCGGCAGCCCTCAAGATGGTTTTCCGTGGTTTCCCATTTTGCTATTTGCTCTACGTCGCCCCGACACTGATAGGTCTTATGGCGACGATGTGATAGGAAAGCCCTAGGAATGGAAAGGAAGTGGCCGTGGCCTTAATTAAGGTACAGCCCCAGCATTTGTCTGGTATGAGAATGGGAAACCACGGATAACAATCTTCAGGGCTGCCGACAGTGGGGTTCGAACCCAATATCTCCCGGATGCAAGCTCACAGTTGCGCGCTCCTAACCGCACGGCTAACTCGCCGGTAGGTTTCCCATTTTCACACCAGGCATATGCTGTCTGTACCTTAATTAAGGCCACGGTCGATTCCTTCCCACTCCTAGCCCTTTCCTATCCCATCGTCACCATAAGACCTATCTGCGTCGGTGCGACGTAAAGCAACTTGTAAAATAGGGGCCGATGAGCTCGATGTTAGGCCCTTTAAACAACAAGCATCATCATCATCATCATCATCATCATCATCATCATCATCAACAACTTGTAAAAAAACAGAAGTGACCGTGTAATTAATCGAGGTACAGCACCGATATTTCTTTGGTATGAAAGGAGAACCGCGGAAATCAATTCAGGCCTGCCAATGGAGAGGTTCAAACCCACCATCCCCTGAATGCAAGCTCACAGCAACCCGATTCGTACCGCATAGTAAGTTTGTTCAGTGTGATCCTGAGATTATTGATCGATATGAAATGTATCGCACTGAGTTCTTGAAACACATTTAAACCCAATTAGTGCCTTTTTTGGTGAGATCTGGCGTTTTCAGTGCACTGTATCTTCTGGTATGAGCTCGTATCCTCATCCTGAGGTGGTGCAGATCTTTTCAGGCACACCCACATTGGAGGTGAGTTGCATGTGCCATTTCAACCACATACCTGCCGTTCTTAAATTTCTGGCAGTACCGCGAATCGAACTCGGGCCACCAAGGACGGCAACTAATTTTGCTAACCGCTACGCTACGGAAGCGGACTGATATGAGCTAAATCACTGGTATTCAAACGTTTGGTTGGCACACCCCCAAAATCCAATTGCTTTACCTTCGAAGCCCTGAAGTGCGAGTATATTGCGATTGTACCAGAAATAACAAATAACTAAGGTTCGGATGTTACGTAAAAGTCTTATTTTATTCCTGAGATCATTTTATCCGAAATCTGAAAAGGAAGTGTGAATGGTGGATTCCTTACACCGTTTAAAGCAATGTTATGTTGCATATAAATGCATATTTCGGCCATTTTTATTGCACTGAGCAGATTTTGCTCCTTTTAGTGATAAGGTAAGGGTGTATTCTGCCCGAAGGTAGGTCGGAACCTCTGCAGAGGTGTGCGGTAGGGTGGCCAGTTCCTTTCCGCTCCTCCATTCCCTTACCCCCACCAAAAGTGCGTGGTAACCCATCCAAAACTTGACCACGCCCAATGTTGCTTAACTTCGGGGATCTCACGGCCGTTGGCTCATTTTAGTGAAACAAGGTCATATTTGGTTATATATTTTTAGCATTTTTGTAAATGTAGACATCGTTTTCAATAACGTACATGTTATCTGCGTCGAATTTCAAACATAGGATTTCAAGATATCGTAGTAAGTGTATTTCTCCCTTCTCAGAAATAGAGATAGGTAGCAGATCTAGAAAACACGATTCCGAGAAAGAGATGCTAAACGAACGTACGCCGCCAGACACCAAAAGTTAAGTTATTTTAGAAAAACCGAATGAGAACTGCGCCTCAGGGTTATGATACTGAATTCAAGTGTAAGTTTTAATTTACCTACTGTAGCTCCTCAGTTTGCATGATGGAGTGTGTCTGCTGTATTATCGCTAATTACACGTTGAACGTTAGTAATATTCTAATAAACCATGTTTAAAACGAGACTCTGAAGAGAAATGTTAGAAATGGTGCAAGCAATGTACAACAACTGTGTTAGCAGAGTACTGACCCCAGTTGGAAAGACAGAATGGTTTAGGAATAAGACTGGACTAAGACAGGGGAGTATGCTGTCACCTCTTTTTTTATTATGGTCATGGACGAAATTAGCTGCCTCTGTGGATCAGTGGTAGAGTGTCGGCCTCCGGATCCCAGGATAGCGGGTTCAAACCCGGCAGAGGTAGTCGGATTTTTGAAGGGCCGAAAAAAGCCCATTCGACACTCTATGCCGTATGATGTCGACATCTAAAAGATCTCTGGTGACACATTTGGTGTTTACCTAACAAAATTCATTAAATCTCAGCCATAGACGCCCAAGAGAGTTTAGGTTTACTCGGTCTGCCATCTAGCGGGCCTAGAGTAAAACGGAACGTCGAAATTGATGAGCAGACAGCCAGATGACGTCAAACTGAAATGTCTGCACGCGGTAGCTGAGGCCATACGATTATTATTATTATTATTATTATTATTATTATTATTATTATTATTATTATTATTATTATTATTATTATGGACGAAATTGTAAAGTAAACAAAGAAAGCCTATGGAGATAAATAGATGAAGATACTGCTATATGCAGATTATGTTGAAATCTGGGAAAGGGACAGCAAAGAAGTGCAACAACAACTAGATGTACTGAACGAAAAAACTAAGAAGTATGGCATGAAAATCAATACAGAGAAAAGCAAGACTATAGTGGTGACGAGAGGGGAAAGGACATTGTGAAAATTGGAAGTCAGAGTCTGAAAATTGTGGACAGCTTTAAATACCTAGGAAGTGAATGAATTCAAAATGCTAGGGTGGACATGGAGATTATCAGGAGGGTACAGCAGAGTAATGCATTCCACCAAAGTGTAAGGAAACTTGTTTGGAGCAAAGAAGTACCAAGGAAAAGTAAAGTGATAAAGTACTAAATGTACTATGTATATGTACCCATACTGACTTATGCAGCTGAGACTTAGGACTTTGACTAGCAGGCAAGAGAGTAGAACTCAAGCCAGTGAGATGAAATTCCTAAGAAGCATGTTAGGAAGGACAAGGAAAGACAGAGTGATAAACGAAGATGTTAGGAAGGAAGTTGGAATAAGAAAGCTAAATGAGAGAGTTGAAAAGAATAAACTAAGGTGGTTTGGACATGTAAAGAGGACGGGGGAGAATATAATTCCAAGACAAATAGCCTACTGGAGGCAATGTGCGAGGGCAAGAGAGCAAGAGGAAGACCTAGAACAAGGTGGATTGAATCGGTGAAGAGCAGCATATGAAGACGAAATTTAGACTGGGACGAGGTCGTGGAAGAGGAATGGTGGAAGGAAAGAGGAAAATGGAGAAGTGCCATAAATACCCCGACCCGGCAGGAGCTGGATAAGGGGAAATGATGATGATGAATTCTCTAATACCTCCTACTTATCCCCAAAATGTGTTAAGTAATATTTTACTTTTTTATTTCATATTTAGCTAATTTTAGGGCATATTTGCTCGCAAAGTTTGTACTTCTTTAGGTCACAAACTTCTGAACCCTACAAATAACAAATTATTGTTGCTGGATGCCAAATAATATTAACTATAATCATCTTATGCAGCTTATTCTGCACGCACTGAGGCATGAAAGAGTTGTGTCCGGGAATTTATGATCGCATGCCCTTCCTGACACCACGGGATTTTCAACTTAAAATCCCACCCCAGCAAAACCGGGAAACAAACCACGGTCGCCGGTATGACAGGCAAGCAGCTAAGCCGCTACACCATCCTGTTCCCCATAATAAGAGGATGGCTCCTCAGTTGTACTTCCTTCTAAAACGATGATCAACACGACCACCACTCCCCAATAATAATAACAAACCTCGGAGTAAAGTTTACTGAAGAAACTCAAAACTGAACGGTGATCAATGGCCGAAGAACTATTCCTGCCATTTTCAGTGCTTAATGATAGCCCAATTATTCGATGATGATGATGATGATGATGATGATTATTATTATGATTGTTATTTAAAGGGGCCTAACTGTTAGGTCATCGGCCGCTAATGGTACGAGGTGCAACGAAATGAAAATGAAAACTTCAAAAAGTATCCACTACCTAGAACAGGCCTCTCAAACGCCCAAAATCGGACGGGTGCAAATTGAAGCGCAGAGTTCCTGTGCACAGTGCATCGGTCCCACTCGGCTCGGCTCGGACCAACGCTTCGTCCCGGGGCTACTCGGCTAAACTCGGCTCGGATTTGGAACGCTACGGAGCAAGTGAGGGAGACAGGCGTGGGGAAAGAGAGAGACAGCGCTATTGCTCCAAATCGAGGTCAACCAAGCGAAGTCGTCTTTTGCACCGTGCACAGTGTGCATGCACCCTGAGAGGCCCTGACCTAGAATATAAAACGAATGGTGTTGAAAAAAGGTAGTAAAACGAATACAATCAGTGGATCCAATTCACAATGTCTTAATTACTGGAATGATACGTACTATCTAAAGGGGTACAGCTAGGGGCTTTACGTCGCACCGACACAGATAGGTCTTATGGCGACGATGGGATAGGAAAGGCCTAGGAGTTGGAAGGAAGCGGCCGTGGCCTTAATTAAGGTACAGCCCCAGCATTTGCCTGGTGTGAAAATGGGAAACCACGGAAAACCATCTTCAGGGCTGCCGATAGTGGGATTCGAACCTACTCCCGGATGCAAGCTCACAGCCGCGCGCCTCTACGCGCGCGGCCAACTCGCCCGGTAAAGGGGTACAGAATCCAGGTCACCGGCCCGTCATAATGAAACAAATCACCGATAAAGCAGAATCGTGGTCTTCCTCCCTCCCTCCTATAGTGATAATAATCACAGGACCGGGCGAGTTGGCCGTGCGCGTGCGTGGCTGTGAGCTTGCATCCGGGAGATAGTAGGTTCGAATCCCACTATCGGCAGCCCTGAAGATGGTTTTCCGTGGTTTCCCATTTTCACACCAGGCAAATGCTGGGGCTGTACCTTAATTAAGGCCACGGCCGCTTCCTTCCAACTCCTAGGCCTTTCCTATCCCGTCGTCGCCATAAGACATATCTGAGTCGGTGCGACGTAAAGCCCCTAGAAAAAGAAAAAAATAATCACAGGTAACGTAGACTGACGATGTGTCTCGTGGTGGTGGTGGTGGTGGTGGTGGTGGTGGTGGTGGTGGTGGTGATTATTGTTTTAAGAGGAGGTACAACTAGGCAACCATTCTCTATATAACACTAATCGGAGAGAAAAAATAGAAGGGATCCAACACTTCGAAAAATGAAGGTATCGGCCAAAAAAAGACAAGGGCCACGAAGGGTGTGAAAATGAAAGACTCCCTAGCCCTCGGAAACCTAATAGCGTCGGGGTCGGAAAAGAACAAGATTTGACCAAGGAAGGTCGGATAGGATAGATGAAAGTGACGAGCCCGGCAAAAGTAAGTGGAAGCAATGTCAGGACTCAGCTAAGTGCCCCGTTGTCGCCAATCCACGCTCCAAAGTTCAGATCCCCTGGGGCCCCATTGAGTCACCTGTTACGACAGGCAGGGAATACCGTGGGTGTTATTCTACTGCCCCCATCCACAGGGTAAGATGTGTCTCGCATGGTGGTACTAATCACAGGTAATGTAGACCCATGATGTGTCACACACAATGGCACTATTCGCAGGTAAAAAACCTATGATGTTTCGCACAAAAGGGAACTACTCACAAGCAACACAGACCCATGGTACTCCTCACATAGTGGGACTAATCACGGGCGCCGGTATTCCCGTGGTGTTCTTCACTTAGTGGAATTATTATTTATTTATTTTATTTACTTTTTTGCTATTTTGCTTTCCGTCACACCGACACAGATAGGTCTTATGGCGGCGATGGAACGGGAAAGGCCTAAGAATGGGAAGGAAACGGCCGTGGCCTTAATTAATGTACAGCCCCAGCATTTGCCTGGTGTGAACATGGAAAACCACGGAAAAGCATATTCAGGGCTGCTGACAGTGGGATTCGAACCCACTATCTCCCGAATGCGAGGTCACAGCTGCGCGCTCCTAACCGCACGGTCAATTCGCCAGGTAGAGGAATTAATCACGCCACGTATACTCGTGGTGCTGCTCACATAGTCGTACTAATCATAGGCACTGTATATCCACGGTGTATGACACATTATGGTAACGCCCACGGGTAACAAATCCCATGGTGTTCTTCACATAATGGTCTACTCTCAGGTAACGAAGACCCATGGTTTTCTTCACATAGTGGTACTAATCAGGGGCGCCAACCGAACCCGTGGTGTTTCTCGCATAGTGTTATTAACCACAGGCAACGTAGACCCATACAGTTCCTCAGAATCGAAACCGGGACCCCTCTGACCAAAAGACAGCAGGTTAACCATTTAGCCATGGAGCCATTAAGCAGAAGGAAATTGAGATTGGTATTGCGAGGAATAAGATTTTGCAATACACACATTATTCACGGAGTAGCTCTTATACCCATCACTGAGAAAAAAATCACTTCCGCTTGTCTACAATTAGTAATGGCTAAAGGAACAGGCTAAAAGCAATCCATGGTAATATGGCAAATTAGAGTGCGATATCTAGTACATAAATTTCCGGAATTTACCTAGTAAACTGTGAGAAAACGACTGAACAGGTCTACCCCTACCATTCTTACCACCTACATTTCTCTCGAGAACCAGCTGAATAAGTCCTGAATGTCTTAAGATATGTGCTATCATTCTATCCCTTCTTCTGGTCAAATTAAACCAAATCGTTCTCCACTCACCAGTTCGATTCAGTATCTCTTTATCCGTGATTCGATCTGCTCATCTCACCTTCAGCATTCTTCTGTAACACCACATTTCAAAGGCTTCTATTCTCTTCGTTTCTGGGCTAATTATCGTCCGTGTTTCACTTCCATACAATGCCACGCTCCAGACGAAAGTGTTCAAAGACATCTTTCTAATTCCTATGTCAATGCTCGAAGTGAGCAAATTTATTTTCTCAAAAAAAGCCTTCTTTGCTTGTGCTAGTCTGCATTTTGTGTCCTTAATTCTGCCATCGTTATTCTACTACCCAAGTAACAATATTCATCTACTTCCTTAAAGGCTTCATTTCCTAATCTAATATTTCCTGCATCATCCGACTTCGTTCGACTGCACTCCATTGCTGTCCGGTTCCATGGCTAAATATTTAGTGTGCTAGCCTTTGCTCACAGGGGTCCCGAATTCGATATTCGACAGGGTCGGGAATTTTCACTATCTTTGGTTAATTTCGGTGCTACGAGGACTGGGTGTATGTCTCGTCTTCATCGTCACTACATACTCATCACGACGCGCAGGTCTCCTAAGAGCGTCAAATCAAAAGACCTGCACCTGACACGCCGAACATGTCCTCGGACACTCCCGGCACTAACATCCATACGCCATTTAATTTCATACTCCATTGTTTTTGTTTTCAATCTTTATTTTCATCTTTTACTACTCCTCCAAGACTGTGGCCATGCCATTAATTTTATTTATATAGATAAATTATGTTTTTTATAATTGGCTTTACGTCGAACCGATACACAGAGGTCTTATGGCGACGATGTGATAGGAAAAGTCTAGGAGCGAGAAGGAAGCAGCCGTGGCCTTAATTAAGGTACAGCCTCGTGTGAAAATGGGAAACCACGGAAAACCATCTTCAGGGCTGCCGACAATGGAGTTCGAACCCACTATCTGTAAGGATTAGATAAGTAATATTATTTCTTTCTCAACGTAAATATAATATTAGAATAGTTTAGATATTAGGTTATTAGACTATTTTAGATACGAAATTATGTTTTTATCTGCTTGTTTCTTGTAAGGATTAGATGTGTAATATTATTTATTTCTCAACGTAAATATAATATTAGAATAGTTTAGATATTAGTTTATTAGACTGATTGAAACATTAAAAAAGCACGTGTAAACATCTGCCACTGTAATTGGGATTAGAAATCCTGTAGTGCGCAGTAAATAAATAAATAAATAAATAAATAAATAAATAAATAAATAAATAAATAAATAAATAAATCTCCCGGATGCAAGCTCACAGCTACGCGGCCCTAACCGCACGGCCAAGCCGCCCGGTAAAATTAGGTTTTAAAGTGTTAATGATATAAATATATTTTTAAATTACTCGCAAGACTTATGTCACATTTCCAAAAGGTTATACTGATTAAGGCAAAATGAATATGAGTTTTAGTACTACACCAAACTGGAAGAGTTTTACACAAAACAGAACTTGTATTACAGAATATACAGGAATGAGGAAATTGGTGTAACTGTGAAGAGGTCAGTTGCTGACCAGACTGTAATATCGTTTGACTTTTCTCCTTTGTGGTTCATTCGAGGCGAGGATATAACAATAAACACAGACTGCAGAAGCGAACATTGAGAGTGAGAATTACTGTCGGAGGGAAACTGGCAGAGCCATGGGGGAGCATTGCAATCTCCGTTAGCCTTTCCTGTCAAGCGGTACTGAAAGTAAATTTTGATGAGTTGAGTTCTGAATGAGGAGGGGTTGTTTTGTTAGTGGAAGCCCGTAAGCTAGATATTTTCAGGAAAGCGGTGGGGGGAAAGGGGTTTATTTGTACATGTAGCAACAGAGAATGGATTGGCAGGGTTAGGTGTAAGTTTACCCTACCGGTACCAAAAAATAGCATCCATAGGCGTGAGTGTGTTGAAAAAATGTAATGAAATATCAGTAAGTACAATTTGAGCAATCCTCATTCAGGGCACGGCTTTTCTTTCAGTTAAAAACATCGTTGCCATCAGCTTCACATACTTAAACATTTACAATACCAATTATCTGGAAATCTTTCTTTCTTTTCTTTTCTTTCTTAATCCGTTTACTCTACGGTGTTGGCTTTTCCCTCGTACTCAGTGAGGGATCCTACCTCTACCGCCTCAAGGGCAGTGTCCTGGAGCGTGAAACTTTGGGCGGGAGGGATACACCTGGAGTGGAGGACCAGTACCTCATCCAGGCGGCCTCACCTACTATACTGGACAAGGGACTTATGGGAGGATAGGAAGATCGGAACGGATACACAAGTAAGAGGGAAGGAAGCTGCCTTGGCCTTAAGTTAGGTGCCATCCCGGCAAACAACGGAAAACCACTTCGAGGAAGGCTGAGGTGCGAATCGAACCCCCTACCCCTCTACTCAGCTGACCTCACGAGGCTGAGCGGACCCCGTTCCAGCCCTCGTACCACTTTTCAAATTTCGTGACAGATTCGGGAATCGAACCCGGGCCTCCGGGGGTGTCTATGATCACACTAACCACTACACCACAAAGGCGATTATCAGGAAATAGTGTAAAAATAGAAATGCGTAATATAAATATACTGTACATCTTGAATAGCAATACAAATGAAGGGCCTGCTTCCACGATGGGATGAAATGCTGATAATTTCACCTTTGAAAGTTCGTCGTCATCATTCAGTGAGCATCGTCCCTGAAGACCGCTTGCTTCCTTAACAAGTTGCCTAAATCTCTGTCGGTCTAGTGCTTTATATTCTTCAAGTTTTAAATAAAATATTTAAGCAAGTAGGCAGATAGAGCTTTGGCGGTCTTTTGTATAGCGTGCGGGGAAAAACGTCAGAGTTGACGAAGAATGTGTTCAGTGTTGGGAAAATGCCAAGGTAAATTTCACAGTGACTGTGTACATGTTTCTAAGAGAGTCAATGACAAGAAAAGGAAATGAAACTGCAATAGACAGGACTGTGGTAAGGGAGTAACCTCAAAGGCACTGCTCATGACCTGGAGTGATGGTATGAGGGTACCACTGTGTAAACTTCACGGTCATCTCTTGTTTACATAGCCAGTAATTTGGACAGCCACCGTTACATTTCTGACATTCATACCATCACTCCATGTCATCCGAATGACGATGAAAGAAAGCTGGCAGCGTTCTTTCTCCTCGGTTCTTCCACACACGGATGCACCCATCATGTTAATTGCCTTGAGTTCCAAAAAATATTCTGAGTACTTCAAGGCTGAGATCACAGATATGAAAAAGATGTGAGGTCAACTGCCATACCTAAGCCATATGAATGAGTAACTGAAAGAACTAAAAATAATAGTCTAGAAGACACAGTCTAAAATTTTATAGTGTACCACAGAACCTAGGGGAAACTGGCGAGGGTTATCCAGTCGTTATTTGGCTTACCGATTGACCCTCCATCAGCTCCATGTACCTCCTTCTCTGACATCGTCACCATATGACCAGCCCACCAGAACCAAGATGTCTGTCACCTGATATCTGCACATCTGATTGTATATCTCTTTGTTTGTCATCTGCCTTCAATCTTCTCTATTTTTGTTCGGCCCTGGGGTTCCTCACTTCACTTTCCTTTCGAAGATAGCCAGCTTGTCTCGGCCAGTTTTTCTTCCTAGCTGTCCATGTTCCGGAGCCATACAAATTATGGAAAAATGACGATGGTGTAGCTCTTTATCATCATTCGACATGATATCGATTTAGATCTTAGTGTATTTCGTGCGCTAAAGAAGCATCTCTACTGTTGGTTATTGAAACTGCTACACCAGCAAGTTAAGCAGAGAGCAGAACCATATTTATTGTACACATACAGTATGATGAGTAAAATATACGATTCAGTTTACAGGTAATTTTGAGGTACAGAGCATGCACAAAGTAGTATCCGGAGCAGCTATGTTTGGTAGCAATAACAACCGTAATCCGACTGGGCATTAAGTCGAACTGAGCTTGGATGACGGATATTGGCACATGGCATGCGGATTCAACTCTGTGCCCGAGTTCATTAATCGTAGTGGCTGGCGAGTGGTTGCGTGGCAGTCTCTCTGTAATCCATGACCAGATGTCCTCAACGGGTAGCAGTTCTGTAGAACTTTGGTAGCTAGGACAATAGCCGAATACCCTCTATATCGAGGAAGGTCAGG
The DNA here is from genome assembly GCF_040414725.1 of Anabrus simplex. Classification (NCBI taxonomy): domain Eukaryota; kingdom Metazoa; phylum Arthropoda; class Insecta; order Orthoptera; family Tettigoniidae; genus Anabrus; species Anabrus simplex. Next base: position 93,836,286 of record NC_090273.1, read on the forward strand.
ACAATATGGGAAACATGTGGTCGAGCATTGTCCTGTTGAAAGGTAGCGTCACGGAGGCCTCAAAATAGGGCCCAGCCACGGGCCTTAATACGTCAGAAATGTAACGGTGGCTGTTCAAATTATCTGCTATGCAAACAAGAGATGGCCGCGAAGTTTACATAATGGCACCCCCATACCATCACTCCAGGTCATCCGAATGACGACGATGACTGCGAGCTGGCAATGTTCGTTCTCCACTGTTCCTCCATACATGGATACATCCATCATGATGCCGTACGCAGCATCAGGATTCACCTCAGCCACTCCTGTGTCCATGGTCGTCTTCAACGCACCACTGTTGGTACGCCTTTATCTGCTGCGGCGTCAATGGTGGACACTTGTCGTCCTGCAAATGAGCCAAGTTCCTGCCTCAGGGTACGAGATGGGTCTGTACGATACCGAAAGGCGACGCGGACATGTCTCTCCTCTCGGGTGATAGTACTCGGGGCCCTCTGAGATCTTATAACCTGTATGGCCCTCCTGGATACATAGGTTCCATATTCGCATGACAGTAATGGGATTCCGACCAATGCGAACAGCCATATCATGCAACGATAAACCGCAGTCTCGGCAGGCCAAGATACCGCCGCGATCAAATTCCGACACGCTCTGTTAAGGTGCGTCCACACCAATATGTTTCCGTCAACTTTTTTTATAAACACGGTTAATCAACAATTTTCATGAACATCTTTTACTGTTAATAAACAAAATAGCGTGTTCGTAAACTTTTCGGCCATGTTTATAAACAAAATATCTTTAACTTTTGAGTATGAAACTTTTCGTTAGCTCTTCGTGTTTACGCTAATATTTGGGTTCGCACATACGGGAAGACACAATTAGATCATGTAAATTCGTAGTGCAAAGTAAGATGTTTTCCTATTTCTTCTAAAAATTGACTAGCGGGAATTCTAATATACAGTACTATATTTTTAATTCTGTATGATATTATTTCTGCTATATTCTAATGTAGTTTATTTTTATCATTTCTTGCAATTCCAGGCCCAGTTACTGTCAACAAAAACTGAAAGACATTTGGGGTGCATTCTCAAGAAACTTTTGAAGGCCTGCTCCATCATGAATTAAAAATTCTGACATACATGCTCTCTCCAAACTAAATGCCTTTACAAAAGTTTTCTTTGCCACACTTCGCGTCTGCGATTTTTTTCTAATCAATAAAATAATGAAAGCTACAGTTGTGAGTGTACCGGGAGGTACACCTCCACGCCGCGCGTTCAAAATGAGCGCCTAAAAGAACTCCTCTATCTACCAGATGTGAAACCAACAATAAAACAAGTTAGAACTTTACTCTGAAGATGTCACCACTAAAATCTGATATAATTTTGTTATTGTGAAGTTTCCTGTACTGTGTGAATTTCTACTTGTTTTGTTTGCCCTTCATCAAGAAGTTTGGACATTCTTCCACAGATGTCACTGCTGAAAAACTATGATCATTCACCCTGGTGTGAAGTGAATGAACTTTTGATTTAAAGAAGTTTTGTATCCATAAGTATTTTTATTAATTGATGCTCATTTATTTTTGGGTTGGCAATATTTATCTTTTCTTTCCGCTAGTCTTGAATCTAGCCAATCCCAAATTTCTGTAATTAATTTTCAACCTATCATAGCCTTCTTCTTCGATTTTGAGTGTAACATTTAAATCAACTAATAAATTGAGAGGGTGTGGCTGGTTTATTCGTGAAAGGTCTCGAACTTTCCCCGAGGGTTTATAAACTGCGGATTTTTTCGTCTCTTGGCCAATTGATCGTCATCTAACCTAGTGTGTGTGTCAAGCAGGAGGGGGGCGGCGCCTCTTTCATCAGACAGCAGTGCACGGACAAGGTAATGGCCACATAACATCTTTATTTCTTGCTTGCTCCGCAGTTTAACCTGAGGGAAAGGTCCGAATCATCACCTATGCAACCTACTTTTCTGAAAATGTAACTTCTGCCGGCTTATGCAATAACTTCATAAAATCTTTAACTGTAAATTGGGGATAGAGAGTGATGTACCCTCTCGAGCTTCCCTTCATATTGGTTTGAGGTGACTACGTTTTGTAACTGGTTTTCTTCCTTTCCGTTATGTCTTAATTTATTCTTATAAGAGTCACCTCAGTAGTTTGGGAATAGCCCCTGTTTCACCGGCCTAGTGCCCTTTAGGTTTTAAGTGTTCTTATCTAGGAGCGCAGGCATTCGCCTCCTTTCATTTTGTATTCGGGACATTTACTTTCTGTTATTTCTTTTTACACGAAGGCCCTATAGGTTGGGTACAAGATATCCCTGTTTCAATTGGTAGGTTGGGCCATGGACGGCCAAAAGATGTAAGATATTTTGGGTGTTGCCTTGAGTAGGCTTGAGAACTGAGAGCACGTTAGCTCCTTTTCTAGTGCTGTAAAGGTGCCTCTCGGAGGCCTGATATTGTATATTGGGAGCAAGTGCTCCATGAATTTAGGGGATTTCTGCCCTGTGAACAAATTTATGCTCGTCTGTAAAATGTGAGCTGGTAGCTCTAAAAATTCTAAAACTAGGGGCTTGTAGCCCGATAGTGTTAAAGTTCTGAAATCTTGGATTTTTCTAAGTCTTTTTTCTCATTTTGGTCCTGAAATGCCATTGTTATCTCACCAAGTGAAAAGTTGTTAAGTTTGTTATTTTTCGAAAATATAACCTTCAATTAAGTTTTTAAATTCTTTTCTTGACATTTTAGTTAGACCCATTCATTCTGGCACCTTCTTTCACCTCTTCTGCTCCACGGGTAACTCCGTAACAGTATTTTCTTCTTCCTGACCCTATGCATCGTAACCTCACAACAGCCTTGTGTGTGTGTGTGTGTGTGTGTGTGTGTGTGTGTGTGTGTATAATGATGGAGTTTTTAAACAAAAGTTTATTAAGTATGTTGAGAAATGTTTTCATTAACATTGGTTATTAACTTTGGTGTGGACTAACCATTAAGCGTTCCACCTCCTTACACCTTTACACAAACAAACAAACAAACAAAATTCGAATGCGACTTCCGACTGAGAAACGCGCTGTGCAATATTACCCTTTATACAGACTGTAGATGGCATTAATCCAGGGGCGGCCGTACCTTATGTGCTGAAGTGCTGCTGCACATTGCCTATTTGAAAAATAAATTACTTTAAAAATATTATCTACAATCAAATACAGTGCATTGAAAATGACGTCAGCCAAAGAATAGAAATTATTCAACTCCCCTCACAACCAGGTAACTACTCATGCGCTCCGCGCCGGGTGCTGAGAAGGTCACAGCTCAGCGAGAATTTCTAAGCTTTTTACCAGAAGGCAGGAACTCTGCCTTTTGCGCATGCGTGCCCGACTTTTTCGATAGGCTGTGGAAACAATAGCCAAGACATCACTTTACAGCGATTCTTCGTTCGACCACAGAGAGGCAGCACTGGCCGCACTTTCATTACGACCGAAATGAGAACGTGGCTGGTGGCACCCTCTTGACTCAGCGATAGTATTTAAGAGGGGATCGCTCAAAGCAGACGGGAAAACAAAATACTGTAGAGCTGTTCCCGCCAGGTCTTTTAATACCAAAGAGGATAGAATACTTCCAACTTGCCTATTCCATAGCCACATTTGTAAATCGACGAACTATAAAAATTGATGATGATGATGATGATGCTTGTTGTTTAAAGGGGCCTAACATCGAGGTCATCGGCCCTATAAAAATTGTACTTTTTATGTTGTCAAAATAAGGATATGATATTTTGATTTTCTTTAATTTATAAATGCCATTATAAAAACATAACATGTAATTTTCCATTACGACGTTGCTGGTTTTATTTAATTAATGTTGGTAACATTGGGAAGTTCTGTTTTTGCGCGCTCACACCAAGTGTTTGAGTTCGTGAATATTTTGCCATTGCAGGTGTTATTGTGTGTTTAATTATATAATTTTATAGTTTTTCATGAGGAATGTGTATATGTGTTGGGGTTGTTTGCGTGTTTGTTCAGTGTGGAAAACTCAGTAGGGAGCCTCTTGAAAACCACATACCGGTATGTTTCTAAATATTTGTAATTTTATTTATTTATTTATTTATTTATTTATCATGCCTTTATAGGTGGCGGAGTTAGGGCTCTTGGCCCTCTCTTACACTTAACCACTGTACACATCATTGAGAGCAGAGTTTGAGTACATATTATATAATAAATGATAACCTACACAAAAATACCTTACACTTTTCTAACTCACATTCATACGATCATTCATTCTTTCCAGTCATACAAGTTAGTCAGCTGCATTCAGCAGGTAGTCTCGGCAAGCAGTCTTAAATTTAAGTAATGAAGTGGAATTTCTGACACTGACAGGCAGGGAATTCCAAAGTCTAGAACCCGCCACAACAAAGGAGTTGTTGTACATGGAGGAGCGGTGAACAGGAATAGAAAGGGAGGAACCAGAGCGGGTATTACTGCAGTGAAAGGAGGACAAATACTTAAGCTGGGATGAAATGTATAGTGGTCTGTCTTCAGAGAGCAGTCTGTATATCTGTATCAGTATGTGATACATCCGTCGTTTGTCAGGTTTTAGCCATGAAATAGTGTGATAGTATGGGGTGACATGTGTATCATAACTCAGACTGTATATAAATCTAAGGCAACAATTAAGCGCTCGCTGAAGTTTCGAAGTCTGCTCTTTTGTTGCATCTACCAGAATGACGTCACAGTAGTCGAGGACGGGAAGCACTAGCGTTTGTATGAGTTTGACTCTCACAATACAAGGTAAAATATCGCTGTTTCTTTTAACCGAATGAAGTATCGAAAATATTTTTTTACACACATTCTTAATATATTCAGACCAATTTAAAGTTTCGTTCATTGTCACTCCTAGATTTCTCACAGTTTGGCTGAATGGGATAACTCTACCATTCAGTATAACTGAAGGAATAGTTTCGTATCTTAGTGTGGCCAACAATTTTTGAGAGCCAATAATGATTGCTTGCGTCTTGGAGGGATTAAGGAGGAGGGAATTTTTCAAGGAGTAAGCGTTAAGTCGCTGAAGGTCAGCATTGATGCCTGCTATGGCATGCGGCAAATCAGAGGTCTTACAGTGACAGTAAATTTGTAAGTCGTCCGCAAAAAGATGGTAGCTACAATTCTTTAAATTAGAGGAAATGTCGTTTATATACAAAATAAAGAGCAATGGGCCTAAAACACTACCCTGCGGCGTGCCTTCCTTCCTGGTTCGCCAGTGAGAGGTTTGATCAAGGGTTATAATTCGTTGCGCGCGATTTTTGAGGTACGATGAAAAGAAATTAATAGTTCGTTGATCGAAGTAGTAAGATTGCATCTTGTTTAATAGAGTCTGGATGTTTATAGTGTCAAATGCGCTACTGAAATCGAGGAGAGTAAGTATTGTCACTAGTCTTTGGTCCATTGCGTGCCGTATGTCATCAGTCACTTTGAGCAGGGCAGTTGCTGTGCTGTGTCCCTTCTTGAAGCCAGATTGCAGTGGGTCTAGGAGAGAATGGTTGTTTAAGTATTCCAACACCTGCTCGTGAACCAGACGCTCGAGTGCTTTGGAAATCGCTGGTAAGATAGAAATTAGTCTGTAGTCGGATGGTAGGGAGGGGTCAGGTTTCTTAGGCACAGGGATAACATTAGCTAGTTTCCATAGTGAAGGAAAGGTTCCGTTTTTAAGGCAGTAGTTGAAAATGTGGGTAATAATTGGTAAAACAGCACCAATAATGTTGTGTAAGAAAGTTATAGGGATATAATCCACTCCTCTGGCTTTTGATTTGATAGAATATAATACTTTTTTAACTTTATTAGCAGTAACAGGGTGGAATATGAAATGTTGTTTGTCAGGTAAAGGGTTCATAACGGGTACTGAGTTTGGGGAATTTAGTACATTAGGTGGTGTTCTTTCTTCAGTAAAAAATTCGTTTAACTTATCGAGTGGTATGTCTGGCACATGGGGTTGTTGTCGAGGTTTCCCTATGCCTAAGGAACGAAGCGCGTTCCAAACACTGCCAGAATTCATGTTTGCAGTCATGTTTTTCAAATATATAAATTTACGGTTTCTAACGAACTGTTTAACTCTATTTCTAAGGACCCGATAATTTTCGAAGTCACTTTGGTCACGAGTTCGTTTAAAGCGTCGGTAAAGTGCATCGCGATGGGCCATTTGGAGTGGGGATGGGTTCAAGCACAACCCTGATTATCTGCACCAGCCGCCACTGCATTACTCCTACCTGCTTTGTGTGCATGGGCCGAAATGCTAATCATTTACAAATCCCAGCATGTTTTGTACCTTGCATGCATATTTGACGTTTATTGCCTACCACCTTCATAGTGTAGCAATTTCATTGGCCAACAGTGTATTTCTTGTCTGGATCTTCCAATAATATATTAATACCTAATTATTACAGGAGATCATGGCACGGGACGAAATACACCAAGCTTGACACTGACTTATCCATACTACAGTCAATTAAATTTTACTGTCAAAGTGTCTATACTTCTTTGAACGTTGACTTACATTCCTCGACGACGCGTACATGGAAAGAAAACAATTAAGACGCTTTTAGTGTTTGGGTGGAACGCGTGTATCACCAAGAGTATTTAACTTACGATTATGTTTAATGTCTCAATTAGCAGATAAAAGAGGAGGATACATGTTGAAATTAATGAAAATCTGAAACGTAGTTTTGATGAAATAGCGCTGCTAAATATGTGACGTCACACACATACTCTCTTACAAGATGGCGCTGTGTTCACTCGCGCGCTCAACTGGAGGTTGGCTATCGTTGTGAATACATCGTAGTCAGTTGTATGGAATAACAAATTTAATAATGGAAAAGATCCCATCACATTGGGCAATTCATTTATTGATCTTACTTTTACTCGTAATATTATTCGCGAACTCTTAAATTATCTCTCTTACTTCTCACATCACAGACCCATACTACACCGAGTTACTACCCACATTCAAAGTGTACCACGTTCTATTTAATACAATTTATTATCCACATAACATTTGTATTTCATTTCTAATAAGTAAGTCTAGGAAATTCTCAAAATCCTGCGGCCATTACAATAGTGATAGCCTACCGCCATTAATTTTTCTAGAGTTGGGAGTTTTGACAGTTGAGTGGCAAAGCGCTGAACTGCAGAAAATAAACGAACACCACCAAACGATGTTGCCAAGAATATGTAGAGCCACGCCTCTCTCACGGACTCGTTGTTTTGAAGTCATGATTAACTCTCTAAAGATTCATATATCTGCAATAAAATAATATCCTATTCACACTAAATCCACAGGTTAAAACACACATGATCCTATCCTATCTCAAACTAACCTAACCTATAGTGTTTGAGGCATCAGTATCTAGACTGGTTTGAAGCAGTTCTCTCCATGCCACCCTACCCTGTGCTAACCTTTTCATTTCTACATAAATGCTGCATTCTGAATCTGCCCTAATCTGCTTGTCATATTCATACCTTGGTCTATCACTACCGCTCATTTATTTTTATAATTTGTTTTACGTCGCACCGACACAGAAAGGTCTTATGGCGACAATGGGATAGGAAAGGCCTAGGAGTGGGTAGGAGGCGGCCGTGGCCTTAATTAAGGAACAGCCCCAGCCCTACCGTTCTTACGCCGTACAGTTCCCTCTAAAACCAACTAAACATGTCCTGGGTGTCTTAAGATGTGTCCTATCATTCTATCTCTTCTTCTCGTCAAATTTAGCCACAACGATCTCCTCTCACCAATTCGATTCAGTATCTCTTCATTTGTAATTCGATCTATCAATCTGACCTTCAGCATTCTTCTGTAACACCACATTTCAAAAGCTTCTATTCTCTTTCTTTCTGAACTAGTTATCGTTCATGTTTCACTTCCATACAATGCCACGCTCCGGACGAAAGTCTTCAAAATATCTTCCTAATTCCTATATCAATGTTCGAAGTGAGCAAATTTATTTTCTTAAGAAAGGCTTTCCTTGCTTGTGCTAGTCTGCTTTATACGTCCTCCATACTTCTGCCATCATTAGTTATCTTACTACTCAAGTAACAATATTCATCTACTTCCTTTAAGACTTCATTTCACCGGGCGAGTTGGCCGTGCGGTTGGGAACGCGCAGCTGTGAGCTCACATCCGGGGGATAGTGGGTTCGAGCCCCACTGTCGGCAGCTCTGAATATGGTTTTCCGTGGTTTCCCATTTTCACACCAGGCTGTGCTTTAATTAAGGCCACGGCCGCTTCCTTCCCATTCCTAGGCCTTTCCTATCCCATCGTCGCCATAAGACATATCTGAGTCGGTGCGACGTAAAGCAAATAGCAAAATAATAATAATAATAATAATAATAATAATAATAATAATAATAATAATAATAATAATAATAATAATAATACTGTACGCCCACACGATGATAAAATAATATAACACAAAACGGGTGAAAAGCAAAATTAGCGGGGAAAGGACACCATGTGACAATGACAAAGAAACACTGTTTAGCGCCATAAACATGGTAACGTTGCCTACGTTACCATGACAACACCAAGTAATTTCTCGCAACACCAGCGCCAACGTCAAACTCCAACTCTGGAAATAGACCTATACACTATTCCATCAACATGCAGTACAAAATGCTTTAGTATCACATCGAAGAAGTTTTTTTTTTTTTTTTTTTTACAATCTGTTTTGCGTTGCATCGACACAGATACAGTAGATCTTATTGTGACGATGGGAGTGGTAGTGATTATTGTTTTAAGAGGAAGTATATACATCTAGGCAACCATTCTCTATATAACACGAATTAGAGAGAAAGAATGGAAGGGTTCTGAACTTCGAAAAATGAAGGTATCGGCCAAAGAAAGACAAGGGCCACGAAGGGCGTGAAAATGAAAGACTCCCTAGGCCTCGATACCTAATACCGTCGGAGTCAGTAAAGAACAAGAGTTGACCAAGGGAGGTCAGATAGGATAGATGGAAGTGAGGAGCCTGGCACAAGTAAGTGGGAGCATTACCAGGACTCAGCTAAGGGCCCCGTAGTCGTTAACCCACGCTCCCCGGTTCAGAGATCTTGGAGCCCCTTTTTAGTCGCCTCTTACGACAGGCAGAGGATACCGTGGGTGTTATTTTACCGCCCCCACCCACAGGAGGAGCTCAAATATCTCAGCCCCGTGTCGGCAGATTTACTGGCAGGTAAAAGAACTCCTTCGGGACTAAATTCTGGCACCTCGGCGTCTCCGAAAACCGCAAGAGTAGTTAGTGGGACGTAAAGCCAGTAATATTATTATTATTATTATTATTATTATTATTATTATTATTAAATATCGATGTTTTGTTAAATTTCGATCATTGAGTAACGATATTTTGTTTCGATATTTTTTGGTATCGATACTGTTTTGATATTTTCGATATTGAAGAGATAGTTAGGAAAAATTAAGTAACAATGGTATTAATCGAACAATGGGTGCAAAATCATAATTAAGAACAGTAATCTAATTCAGTAAAAGAAAGACACGAAGTATAATATAGAAAATTGATAGGAGATCGATGTACCGACGATGGGATAGAAAAAGGTTAGGAATGGGAAGGAAGTGATCGTGGCCTTAATTAAGGTGCAGCGCCAGCCAGCATTTGCCTGGTGTGAAAATAGGAAACCACGGAAAACCATATTCAGGGCTGCTGACAGTGGGGTTCTAACCCACTATCTCCCGAATGCAAGCTGATAGCTACGTGACCCAAACCCCGTAGCCACTTGCTCGGTTAAATTTTTCTTTCGTATCAGTATACAACATTCATATTCATTAAGCAAGGCGTAGTAACAAGAGAACAGCTAGAAGATCAGCTCAGACGGATTATTCATAATTTAGCTGCTTGTGCAGTGCGATATTTCCTCCGTCTCTTTTTCAACCACATCTAAAGTAAATTCCGTTCAAGCTTTTATCTCTTCTAGTAATTACACTAAAAAGCAGACATGCCCTTATCTGAAGCCATGTCTTTGACCATTTAATTCCTACGAAATGATGAATTGCAAGTCAACTTAGCCCATCCCCATCCTCTTTTAATTTTTGTTCTTGTGTAAGTCCGGGATCTCTTTAACAACTTTCTCTGGGTACAAAGGAACGGTTTAATTTCCAGACAAGAGTTTTTAAAGTGGTGAAAGTATTCCAAGTGGAAAACATTTTATATAAAATAGTTGAAACGAGCTCTGTTGGTGTACGGAGGAGATCTTTACAATCATGATATTTCTATTCTAGTATCCAAAAATGGGTTTATATTTTGGGGAAAATGCATGCATCATACATACGTCTTCATTATAGACTGTTATGCTTTTCAAGCGTTCTCTCTGCAAGCCTCTGTTAATTTACTGAACGCTTCCACAATCCTCTAGTTGTAACTAGCTCTGATATCTCGTTTAGTTCCATACCTATTTTCTTTACATTATTAGAAATTGAGGCTAAACCACGTCGTCCTGTTCTCCCTCTACTTTATCTACCGGACGAGTTGGCCGTTCGGTCAGGGGCGCACAGCTGTGAACTTGCATCCGGGAGATAGTGGGTTCGAATCCAACTGTCGACAGCCCTGAAGATGGTTTTCCGTGGTTTCCCATTTTCACACCAGGCAAATGCTGGGATTGTACCTTAATTAAGGCCATGGCCGCTTCCTTCTCACTCCTAGGCCTAGGCCTTTCCTCTCCCATCGTCGCCATAAGAACTATCTGTATCGGTGCGACGTAAAGCCACTAGCAAAATCTTCAAGCGCCTCTACTTCTCTTACCCTCCATGACCGAGTAGATAGTAGGTAGAGTATCCTCTTCCATTCAAATCATATGCTCCCACCACTTAAGCTGGTTTATGCGTGTCACTTCATCCATCGAGTTAATTCCCATCTTAGGCCTCATGTCTTCGTTCCAGGAACTCTCTTACTATTGCTCCGACCTCTTTGTATCAGTGATCGTTCTCTTTACTCTCATGTCTGTTACTTCTATCATATGAATAAGATATCCGGATTCACTCCTGTACAACAGAGTTGGTCTTGAAAACAGACTGGTGTAAAGATATTTTCATCCGGGAGCTGTCTTCCTTCTTACAGAATACTGTTGATCGCAACTGCGAACTCACTGCATTAGCTTTGGTGCCCCTTGACTTAGTTTCACTAAATATACTACCATCCTGGGAGAATACATATCATAAATACGAAGGCCATCCGGAAAGTGGTACACGTTTGCACAGTAAAGACAGAGGAGTAAATGTTAACAAATATACACATTTTTATTGGAAAGAGCATACTTTACACTACTTCTCCACATAATTTCCAAGCAAATTTAGGCATTTGTCAGAACGTGGGACGAGTTTTTGTATTCCAGCGTCATAGTCCTCCACCGCCAGCGCATTGAGATACGTAGTCACGTCTCGTTTAAGTTCTTCATCGCTCTCAAATCTTTTTCCCACCAGAAAGTCTTTAAGCTTCGTAAAGAGATGAAAATCCGAAGGGGCCAAGTCCGGGTTATACGGGGGATGGTCGAAGGTCTCCCACTTGAATTGCTGCAAAAGTTGTTGTGTTATCACAGCTGCATGAGGCCTGGCATTGTCATGAAGGAGAATGACGCCTGTAGACAATAGACCTCGCCGTCGATTTTGTATTGCCCGCCGTAATTTCTTTAATGTTTTACAATACGCATTAGCATTAATTGTGTCTCCACGGGCCATAAAATCAATGAGCAGTACACCTCGGCGATCCCAGAAAACGTTTGCCATGAGTTTCCTGGTGGACAGAACTGCCTTGAATTTTTTTGGTTTTGTTGGTAAATGAACATGATGCCATTCCATTGACTGACGTTTACTCTCAGGTGATGCATAACAAACCCATGTTTCGTCCCCAGTAATGATGCGAGTCAGGAAAGAGTCTCCTTCATCGGAATAACGTCCCAGAAACGTCAGTGCTGCAACCATACGCTTCGTTTTGTGCTCCTCTGTAAGCATGCGAGGGACTCACTTTGCACAGATTTTTTATTAATGCAGGTGGTCTTTGACAATTTCATGTTCGAGACACATTAGGAAAATGTTCAGAGTTCATCAATTGTGACGCGCCGATCGTTCCTCACGCATTCGTCTACTGCGCTCAGCAGTTGGTCCGTAATGACAGATGGTCTCCCTGAACGCTCCTCGTCGTGTGTATTCCCCCTCCCCAGGTTGAAGTTGCGACACCAGCGGCGAACAGACGACTCGTCCATCACATTTTGTCTCCATACACCTCCGTTAATTGGCGATGAATATCACAAGGTCGAACGTTTCGTGCATTAAGAAATTTAATCACGGCCCTCACTTCACAACTGGTGAGGTTCTCAATTTGTTTAAACATTTTAAACGATCACAGACACAACACAGGCAATGTTAACGTCACGCAATCTTGCACAGAGCAGGCAGACAAGCCACTGACGCGGTCTGACCTTGCCCAGCGGCTACCCGAGTCGTCAGCGCTTCATGCGGCGCTAACGGGTACTACTTTCCGGATGGCCCTCGTACTTGAAATGATCCAGCTTTGTATTCCGTATCTGACATTCAATTTTCTTAGGTGTCTTCCCTATTGACAGCACCTTATTCTTGGAAAGGCTAATTTTCATACCATACTCACTGCACATATTTTCAAGTTCCAAGATATTATGCACTAGCCATGCGTCTTCGTGGGTGTGCTATTCAGCAATTGGAGAGCTCAACTTAGCACACTGGGGTGAAACGCTGGCAACCAAGAATGAGTTAGCTGGAAAATTTATAATGTCCAATAACGGACTATTTATATTGGTATTGAGGAAAGCAATGGCGAACTACCTCACTCTCATCTTGCCTAGTATGCCTCATCTGGTCTCTGCCATTGGTTTTTGCAGTTTCCCTAGAACTGCATAGCCTTTGGTGGTGCTATTTGAGGATCCAACCAGCCTCTGGGCTGATGACCTAACAATATCTATATTGCTATTATAAATTTACTCATTCGGGACAAATATTTCAGGCTCCCTATGGGAATCAACATCTATATCACACATCCAATTCCCGAACAATAGGAATTAATGAATGAAGGCTTAAATTCCTGACCCAGCTGAGAATCGAGCCCGGTACTCTTAGCATCAAAGGTCGGCACGCTAACCTTTTGGCCATGGAGCCAGATACTAGACGTATTGAAGCCTGCCTATCGGTGATGATAAAGGCGTGCTCGGTTTACCCGAAAGAATGAGGAGGAACCTTTAGAACAGTCGCGCATGAAACAGAAATCATATCACCGAACCCTAAGGTTTGGACTATCCACTAACATCAAAACCTCACTTTCGGTCCTTTGGTCCATTTCTGGGGCAATATTCAGTTAATACCCCCCTTTAGAGAATTACTATGGGACAAAATTCCGATAATGTGACATCTCTTAAAATCCGTAGTAACTGAAGCAATTATTGACCCTTGCTTTAACCGATACCTTCCTTTAATGAAAGATCCTGGCTCGCCCATTTCACCCTCTGATTACTTTTAAAGGGCTGAAAATCTCTATGTTTTGTCCCTTAAACCTAAATATACAACTAGCAATGAAAAAAGAAATCCTATGTTTGATTATAATAATTATTATTTTAACATAGACATACGTTCTCTGACAGCCAGTACATGAAAAGTGAAATTTAAGACCCTTTTAATGTTTGGGTAGAACACATATATCGCCAAGAGCAATTAGCTTAAGATGTCCGGCTCCATGGTTAGCGTGCTGGCCTTTGGTCACAGGAGTCCCGGGTTCGATTCCCGGCACTAAAAGTCATACGCCATTTCATTAGCTTAAGATTATGTTTAATGTCTCAATTGACAGACAAAAGAGGAGGCTACTTGTTACCAAAAAAAAATTTGAAAAACTGAGACGTAGTTCTCATGAAATAGGGCTTCAAAGTAAGTCAAAATTTGTGCTAAATATGTGACGTCACACACATACTCTGTTATAAGATGGCGCTGTGTTGACTCGCGCTCTCAATTGGGGGTTATCCGTCGTTGTGATTACATCGTGGTCATTTGTATAGAATAACAAATGTAATAATGGAAAAGAAAGATTGACGTTATACTACACACTGTTATTACCCACGTTGCAAGTGCATTACATTCTATTGAATAAAATATATTATCCACATCATATTTGTCTTTAATTTCTAATAAGTAAGTCTACGGCACCCTCAAAACCCTGCGGTCGTTACAATAGTAACATACCGTTTAGACATACCGTTCGTGATTGTTTGTTATCTGAGTGAGCTGCGTAATAGTGCAAGTTTCACAACATGACGGTAACACAAAAGCTAGCCATCCAGAACACTCTCGTCCTCATTACATCACCACAGTGTCACTAAACCATGACCACATTGATGCTCTTTTACTTACTTTAACAATAATTTATTCTCTCTGCCCCATTCTCTGTTTACCTAATGTTAATTCCCTGTGTTGGATGAAGCAGACTTTGTGATCACCATCAATTCACTCAGCTTGACCATTAACGTCCATCGCCATCATGACCCAAAACACGATATTTGATCATTCCAGATATTTTAAAACTCAATCTCATCCTTCTATTTCCTTTTGCACTGTGTATTCTGAATGCTTACTTACTTACTTACTTACTTACTTACTTACTTACTTCCTCTTCATGGATTAGGCTAATAGCCTGTTCCGACCTCAGATTTCATTCCATCTCTTCATAGGACGACCAATATCTCTTCTTCCCGTAGGATGGTATTCCAGGGCAAGTTTTAGAATTCTGTCGTTATCCATCCTCAGAACGTGGTTTTTCCAATTTATCCTGTTTTGGAATATTCTTTCATTCATTGAGAATATATTTAATTTTTGTCTTATCTCTTCATTTCGTATTTTATCTTTTAGGGAGTATCCTTTCACTGATCTTAGGAATCTCATTTCAGATGATTGTATTTTATTTCTATAGCTTGTTTTATCTACCCATGTCTCACTTCCATATAGCAAAGTTGGTACAGCCATAGTTTTATAGAATTTAAGTTGAGTATCTTCTCTTACTTTTCCTTTCAGTGTTCGGCGAATTGTCCCACACATATATTGAAATCGATGAAGCTTCTTCTTCACCTCGTCATCATCATTAAAAGATATTTCACAACCAAGGTACTTAAAATTTGTGACTTGTTCTACTGGTTGATTGTCGATTACTATCTTCGCTCTGATAGGATATTTCCCTTGCCACGCCATAACTTTGGTTTTTCTTCTGGATAGCCGAAGATTATAACTTTTACAAATGGTGTTTAACTGATGTATTGATTTCTGGAGTTTATCTGAATGCATTTCTCTTAATTACGCATACATTTCTGGCATACTATCCGGTATTTATTTATTTATTTATTTATTTATTTATTTATTTATTTATTTATTTATTTATTGTTACAATTGGCTTAACGTCGCGTCGCACAGATACAGATAGGTTCTAATGGCGACGATGGGACAGGAAAGGGCTACGAGTGGGGAGATAGCGGCCGTGGCCTTAATTAAGGTACAGCCCCAGCATTTTCCTGGTTTGAAAATGAAATACCACGGAAAACCATCTACAGGGCTGCCGACAGTGGGATTCTCCCGAATGCAAACTCACAAGTGCACGCCCCTAACTGCACGCTCGGTCCATCCAGAAGAGCCAAGGACTGTGATAAGACTATTTTTCTAATAAGAGGCCGATGATCTAGATGTTGGACTCCTTCAAACAACTATAACAAAATAATAACGAAAATGATAGAAACAGAATTCAACGAAATTAAATGCCAAAAACTAGGGAGATAATTTCGATTCACTCTTCATTTGCTGGTCATCCGTGATAGGTAGATAACAGTATTCTATTCATTCATTCTATTGTTGAGCAGGACACGCCCGACAGTAAGGGTACAAGTCCCCGTGTTGAACCCAATGGCAGACTGCCGCAGTACATAAAAAAGGCACCGCAGTACGCTGTTGTGTACTTTAATGTGAAGCTTAACTAGATTATGAAACTGTTAACCTGTCCTGTGAGAAGTGGAAAATATGCAGGTAGTATGTATCGTTAATGCTGTCAACTGTAATATTAGATAGCACGTCAGCTCATTACTACTTCATGTTGGCGGCTATGTATGGCTTTTAGAATTCACGTTACGACTTTATAAATAATGTTGCTCGGACATGAAATACTGTTGCTGTTCTCGTTGTGCTTTACAAACTTTGGTAATTTGTTAATAATATCAGCATTGTATGATCTCAGCTATCGTGTGCAGGCATTTTGATTTGTTGCTATTTAGGCTGCTTTCGTGTCAATTTCGACGTTCCAATTTGCTCTTCCAGACGCCAGAGAAATTGATCTCTCTTGGACGATCAAATACTGAGTTTTCATTAATTTTGTTGGGAAGACACCAAACGTGCCACTGGAGTGTGAATAACTGCGTAGGGGATTAATCAATATAGGAGAAACAATATTTAAAAAATCGAGGAAAGTTCTTAATCAGTTGAGTGATGAGTTTATAATACTAAATGTTGGGTCGAAAGTCCGGCTCCATGGCTAAATGGTTCGCCTGCAGGCCTTTGGTCCCAGGGTCCCGGGTTCGATTCCCAGCAGGGTCGGGAATTTTAACCATAATTGGTATTCCGCTGGCACGGGGGATGGGTGTATGTGACATCTTCATCATCATTTCATCCTCATCATGACGCGCAGGTTGCCTACGGGAGTCAAATCAAAAGACCTGCACCTCACGAGCTGGACTTGTTCTCGGACACTACCAGCACTAAAGGCCATACTCTATTTCATTTCGTAGGGTCGAAAATTGAGAAGTTATTTGTCATTTTCAGATTAAGGACTTCGTTTTTAGTGACGGTTTTTCAGTTGGTGTTGGATGAAACCGAAATTGCGTATGACGTTTAGTTCCGGGAGTGGCCGAGGACAAGTTCGGCTCGCCACTTGCAGGTCTTTTGATTTGACGTCCGGTAGGCGACCTCCGCGTCGTGATGAGTATCGAATGATGATGATGACGACACATACACCCAGTCCCCGTGCAAGCGGAATAAACCAATGATGGTTAAAATTCCCGACCCTGCCGGGAATCGAACCCGGTACCCTTGTGACCAAACGCCATCACCCTAACCATTTAGCCATGGAGCCGGACAGTGTTGGATTATTATAACTGACAATGTAATAATTTATAGTAGCAAATAGGAAAAGGGCTGCAGAAAATATAAGAAATAAGAATAATCAGTTAATAGGTATTATTTGAGCAATAAAGAAATATTAAGCTTTTTATTGTTTTAGTATATCAAACTAATGTTATTCATTTAACTAATTTCTTCATCAGAGGTAGGTGTTAATTACTATAAAATGGTTTAAGAGACCAGTAATTAAGTTCAGTCATATAATGACTATGAAATTGAATAAACGAGTTGATGTTAATTCTTCCAAATCACAATAAGCATAAATCTGTCATTAGCTCCAAAAATTTCTGTACTTTTACCGTAGTATAACCTTGGTCGGTTTATGAAAAAATAACTTGTTTGGTTAAGGCGCCCAGGAGTGGCGTCAGCCATTACGCCAAGGGCTGGAACTGTTCGTGAGTGGAGAACGTCGGCAGCACTAACTAATGAAAAATTTGTCGAATACAACTTTCTCCGCCCTTCAAAAATCTGACTACGTCCTCCAGGTTTGAACCCGGCGTTTTGGGATCCAGAGGCAAACACTTTACCACTTATTCATAGAGAGAGTTATGACTTTTATACATTATTTTTCTACGACATGAAATATTATTTTTGCCTTCGATCCATTTTTATAACTTTGAACAGCATCAGCAAAGTAAGCAAGGTGTTCTGCCTTAAAACAAACATTAAGAAAGCAAAATTAATGGTAAGCAGCAAGGATATAAATACCAATAAGCATTTCCTGACCCGTATCCATATGACCTATTTTAATGTTAGAAACGTTTTCTAGCTGACAAAGTAGGGGGTCCCCATGCTACGAAAAACGTAAAATTAAGCAATTTTCTCAGTTGTGCCGAAAGTTGAAAGACCGGAAATGTTTCAAACTGTGAGTCTTGGATAGCTCTATCAAACTAAAAAAAGCACATTTCGAAAATCACTTCCGGCCTAAATGCAGTTCAGAATAAAAAAACAGCCTAAAATTGCTTGTTTCTTTATTCGTTTTCTTTTTTACTCAAATCCTAGCCAAATTAACTTATTTACATAATTCTTTCTGTAATGTGTTCCTCGGCTCCATACCCTCAAGCATTTTTAGATTGTTTGAAAACTGTCCACACCCAATGTACTTATAAGAGCTTAAGTGAAACTCTGCATTGACTCACATTAGTGCTCGTAGTGGTAGAAAAAAGCAAACTGCTAATCTAATTGTCCTGATAACGATTATTAAGAAAAGGATTGTAATTTCAGGAATAAATAATAAAATTCGTAGCTCATATTCCTAAGATGTGAGTTTCTTGCCTGAATTGTGGATTTTTCTTCCCTGTATGTGAGGAATTTTATTCCTGAAGTTTTACCCCGTATTTTCGTTACACCTGTATACAATTCCATATTCATAGATATGAATATTGCAAATAAAAGTTCTAAAAAGGCAAACTAAATGAACTCTTCAGAATATAATTGTGTGTGTCAGTATGTGTCCAAACCTTGTCCCTTTTCTTTACGGGGTCGGGCATGAATCTTCGTAGTGAGGTTTTACGTCCGAATGCCCTTCCTGACAACCTTATCAGAGGAGTTAATGAGATGAAATTAAAGATGTATGTGGTAGTTGGAAGGGAGGTGATGAAACCCGGTTCCGGCACATAGCTTACTCCTGTTGAATAGTACCTAGGGGTCTGCTCAAGGCTTAACGTCTCCATCCGACGGACGAACCACTATCAACAGTATCATAGGCCATCACTCTCTATGAATACTGAATCCGGGCGTTTGGCACGCAGTCTAATGGTACACCACCATCTCTCCTACCCTTACGGCCATGTCTTTTTTTTTTTTTTTTTTTTTCGATCAACGGGGCTCAAACCGGCTAACCACGGTGTCAGACCATATAGACTTGACGATCTTCGCCACCAGGCGAGTTTCTCTTCATCAGAAAATAATATCTTCAATTTTTTGTGCTGGAAATCTAGTTTGTATACAGCTTGTATTTCAGACCATCTGTATCACCCGTCGTTTACGGATTATTGAACAACTCACATTCATACGGTTAACAGACTAAGCTAATTAAATATTGCATTGTTGCCATTAAAAGCTTTTGCTCTAGGTCCAAATAGTATTTTTCTGCTAAGCTGCAATGTAGGAAAATAACGTTTGAGATTTTTCTCTAAAACCTCCGTAAATATGCTTGTTTGTGTACTTTCCAGAGATATCTGTTACTATTCATCGTACAGTACAAACGTTTTAAGCCAAAAAAAATGGGAATAATATTCTGTACAAGTTGTCTCGTGCAGTTTTTCGATAATACAACTAATAGAGTCGAACC
Organism: Anabrus simplex; assembly: GCF_040414725.1. Lineage (NCBI taxonomy): Eukaryota > Metazoa > Arthropoda > Insecta > Orthoptera > Tettigoniidae > Anabrus > Anabrus simplex. The sequence continues at coordinate 93,855,787 of NC_090273.1, forward strand.
AGTCGAACCGCTGAAACCAGGTTGTAAAAATTAATCAAACATTTTAACTCAAAAGGACATCCACCTTAAGTATAAGCATACATACATCGTGTTCGTTCGTTCGTTCGTTCGTTCGTTCGTTCGTTCGTTCGTTCGTTCGTTCGTTCGTTCGTTCGTTCGTTCGTTCGTTCGTTCGTTCGTTCGTTCGTTCGTTCTTTCGTTCGTTCTTTCGTTCGTTCGTTCGTTCGTTCGTTCGTTCGTTCGTTCGTTCGTTCGTTCGTTCGTTCGTTCGTTCGTTCGTTCGTTTTGCAACTCTTGTCCCGTTTCTCTACGGGGTCGGTTATGAGGTGAGATGAATCTGTCGTGGCGGGTATTTATGACCGGTTGCCCTTCCTGGCGTCAACCTCATCAGAGGAGTTAATGAAATGAAATGAAATGAATGACGTGATATATGATACAAGGAAGGGAGAGGGTGAAACCCAGTGCCGGCACGTAGCCTATTCGTATCGAATAGCACCAAGGAGTCTGCTCAAGGCTTAACGTCTTCATCCGACGGACGAAGCACTATTAACAGCGTCATATGCCCTCACCCTATATAAGCACTGCGTAGAGGTTTGGAATTTAATCCAGACTTTTGGCATGCAATCTAGTGATTAGAAACTGTATACCACTATCTCTCCTACCCTGCCGGCCAACATTCAGTTGGTGAAAAAAATTCGACCAACGGGACTCGAACCGGCTAACCTCGGTGTCAGACCGTTCAGACTTCAACGCCTTCACGATCATGGCCACCAGTTGATTAATCGGAATAATTCCTAACTAAATATTTGCCTGGGAAATAGTACATGTGATTTTACATCCTTTACATTCATTACTGCTTTGGGAAGTTATCATTCACATTTTCTTTACTGCAATATTCTCGAAAAGGGAATAACGACCTAGTGTTTCTTTTTTTTTTTCTTTTTTTTGCTGGTGGCTTTACGTCGCACCGACAGAGATAGTTCTTATGGCGACGATGAGATAGGAAAAGCCTAGGAGTTGGAAGGAAGCTCCCGTGGCCTTAATTAAGGTACAGCCCCAGAATTTGTCTGGTGTGAAAATGGGAAACCACGGAAAACCATCTTCAGGACTGCCGACAGCGGGATTCGAACCCACTATCTCCCGGATGCAAGCTCACAGCCGCGCGCCCCTAACCGCACGGCCAACTCGCCCGGTACGACCTAGTGTGACACACAAATTCTTTATTCAATTAAACTCAACTTTCAGGTTATTTGCGATTTCTCGCTCTTTTCCTTGTAACATTGGCGCACTCACTCACAGTTTAATTCCTTGAACACATTTGCACCACATACTGTATGTATATACCGCAATGTGCACTTCTGCGAAAAGTGACTCCTCGGTTCCCATTTTCCTGCCACTCACTTAAAATCTCATTTTTATTCTTCATAATTGTATTTTCCCGCAGTTTAATTTTTCAGGGAGCTTTTCTCACTGAAAGTCCTTTCGAAATACATTTTACTTGTCTCGAGATCTAAGCACCCCCGTCCCTCCTACTCATGCTTACTGGGCGATTGCTATGGTATTTCTGACTCAACAATCAGCACATGGAAGCCTCTTCCTTTAACTGAACTAAATGACCTCGATCTGATCAGCAACAATCTGAGTTATGAATAGAATGATGCTGTCAAATCCTTTGGTAACTTGTGAGTGAGCAGTCACTGGTAGCATTCCCGAGCAACTTGAATTCTCAGTATGTGCACTAATTAGAATACAAGACGACCGTAACGAAAGGTTTGGAAAGTGCCCTGTACAGAACAGTTAACTTCACTGCTACATCAGCATTCCTATGTAAGTTTCATCTTTCTTTTCCTTGGACTCGAAACAGTACAAATATTCAAAAGGAATTCCCGTTTGTTTGCAGAATGATATTAGGAGAAAGAATGGCATAGCGTTGTGTAAAGAAAGTGTCCTGGAACGCGCACAGTGTCCGATTAAGATAAGTGGGTGAGACTAATGCCGATGTCCGTGTTCACTTAAATGAGGCTTATTGAACACGTATCTTATGTAAAATAAAATCAGTTACGTGGAAAACTGTCCGTATAGAGAGGTGTCCGTTGAATAAAGGTGTCCGTTAGGGAAGGTTTGGCTGTATTAGCTGAGAAATTTGAAAGTTCCCATTTTGGGCCGCTTACTATTGCTACGTCACATTATATTAATTAATAATATTTAGACTGAGTCTACTTTCCAATTTTGTATACCTAATCCGAGATAGAATCGAAGGACGCGGCAAAAATTTGAAGTGTACCGAGAAAATGATAATTTATTTACATAGGTTAGGTATAAAAAGAATTTTCAGTTGAATTTTGGTCGGTCGGTCGGTGATTGGTCGGTCGGTCGGTCGGTCGGTCGGTCGGTCGGTCGGTCGGTCGGTCGGCCAGTCGGTCGGTCGGTCGGTCGGTGATTGGTCGGTCAACTAGTCGGTCGGTCGGTCGGTCAGTCGGTCGGTGATTGGTCGGTCGGTCGGTCGCTGTTACGATATCACTGGAAAAGAGCTATACAGAATTATTCGAAACTCGATAGTTAATTTCAGGGTTGTGTAATAGGATATTTAATTTTATTGGTATATGATGGTGTGCTAATGTTAAGGGGTCAAAACAAGAAATGTCTAATTTCTCCGCTGTTATGAGCTGCATAGAAAAACTGTGCGTAATAAAAGCTCTACAAAAAATAATTTCCGATATTTTATGTTTCATGTGATTTTACAGTATAGAGAGATATTTACGGAGATTTTCGCGATTATAGTCTACAGTTTCCCTAATCCTGATCAACAATGGAATTAATCTGGCCATTGTTAGTTGAGGTGCGCTCTAATCTCTTCTACTGTCTTGCTTCTCCACAGTTGGAGATGAGTGGCTCAGACGGTTAAGGCTCTGGCTTTTTGAGTCCAAGTTGGCTCAGTCCGGTGGTATTTGAAGGTGCTTTAAATACATCAGCCCCATGTCTGTAGATTTACCGGCAATCAGTCACTACTGATATGCCTTTAGGGCTGTCACCCAGGTGGCAGACGCGCTATCTGTTGTTTTCCTAGCCTTTTCTTAAATGATTACAAAGAAATTGGAATTTTATTGAACATCTTCCTTGGTATGTTAATAAAATCCCTACCTTCCCTTCCTATAAAGGAATATTTGCCTCAATTTTCTCTCATGAATTCCAACTTTATCTTCATATTGTGATCTTTCCTGCCTTTAAAGACACCACTCAAACTTAAAGTTCATTGCCACACTCTCCTCAACGTAACATATAAACAATATACCAACCTAAAGTAACAGAGTTCATTTTTAACATTGTTACACATATTTGCATTTCATACCTCGTTTACCAATCAACCGCAGAACGCGCGCACAACCCATATATCCTCCCTCATTCACTCCCTCAAAACACAGCGACCTTTTGTGCGGAAAGGGACCTAAAGTAGGGTTTTTCATTTTTGAGTGTTTTGTGGTTGTATAATTGGCGTAAGATACCGAACATTTTAAAAAGAAACTACTGTTCCCTTTGCGAAATAATGTCTCCCGGTCATGACCATCTATCCCCCTGTGGGTGGGGGCGGTAGAATAACACCCACGGTATCCCCTGCCTATCGTAAGAGGCGACTAAAAGGGGCCCCAGGGGCTCTGAACTTTGGAGCGTGGATTGGCAACCACGGGGCCCTTAGCTGAGTCCTAGCATTGCTTCCACTTACTTGTGCCAGGCTCCTCACTTTCATCTATCCTATCCGACCTCACTTGGTCAACTCTTGTTCTTTTCCGACCCCGACGCTATTAGGTTTGCGAGGGCTAGGGAGTCTTTCACCATCACGCCTTTCGTGGCCCTTGTCTTCCTTTGGCGGATATCTTCATTTTTTGAAGTGTCGGATCCCTTCCATTTTTTCCTCTGATTAGTGTTATATAGAGGATGGTTGCCTAGTTGTACTTCCTCTTAAAACAATAATCACCACCACCACCACCACCACCACCACCACCACCACCACCACCACCACCATGACCACCATGACCATCTATCGACGGTTGCTATTTTTAGATGGCAATCAGCCATAAGACACAGCCTGAACGGTTGCTAGGTAACATTGTCTGACCACCTTACATCACTGCCTGCACGGTTGCTATGGTTACACCTCCGTCACACATTTTGTCGCGTTAAGCTACCAACATTTTCGGATGCCCCCCCACCCCCCCGCAGCCATAAGATATATTTATATGAAAAAACAATTCATGCATCTGGGTGCAATACTTCAGAAGATATTAATTATTGAAAATGAAAATCCACAGCTTGTTTCCAGTCATTCGACCGGGTCAGGAATGGAATGAATGAAGCCCCCATCTAGCGGCTGCCGAAGCCTGTCGCACTCCTCTAGGGCAATGATTAATGAATGACAGATGAAATTAAATGATATTGGAGAGTGTTGCTGGAGTGAAAGATGACAGGAAAACCCGGAGTACCCGGAGAAAAACCTGTCCCGCCTCCGCTTTGTCCAGCACAATTCTCACATGGCGAGATCGGGATATGAACCACGAAACTCAGCGGTGAGAGCCGGTGCGTTGCTGCCTGAGCCACGGAGGCTATATTAAGTATTGACGAATTAAGAAAACTGTATTTTGAGAAAACGCAATACAGCTTTCACTTATTTTCTTACCGATTGTACACAGTTTTCATTGACATCGAGTGGCGAAGACTCGAACTGCTGCGTAACTTAATTTGTTAAGAACACCCATAGGTAGCGCAACTTTAAAAAAAACTCTCACGGAACAAAAGTCCGGTACCTCAGTATCTCCGAAAACCGTAAAATTAGTTAATGAGACAAAGACCCAATAACATTACTAATAGTACTATTATTATGATTATTATTATTTTCTCCACTAGAGACAGTCCTGCTGCTATTGTACAAAGTCATTAACCCGTCAACAACAAGCACAACAGTTAGTTATAAATAAAAATGAGCCATTTTATATATTATAAACTCCTTACGATAATATCTCACTCATTTTTATGTGCTCGAGATGTAATGATGAATGAATGACAGATGAAATGAGTGAAACAGTATCACAACACATATACGCTGACGACATGGTAATTGGGTCATCCAACTTGGAAGACCTTCAGGAAGTAGTGAGTAAGCTGGAAACATGGACAGAAGAAAATGATCTGCAGATTTTTTTTATTTATTTTTTTTCTTTACGTCGCACCGACACAGATATGTCTTATGGCGACGATGGGGTAGGGAAGGTACAGCCCCGGCATTTGCCTGGTGTGAAAATGGGAAACCACAGAAAACCATCTTCAGGGCTGCCGACAGTGGGGCTCGAACCCACTATCTCCCGATTACTGAATACTGGCCGCACTTAAGCGACTGCAACTATCGAGCTCGGTAATCTGCAGATAAACAAATCTAAGACTAATGATGATCTTCAGAAAAGGAGGAAGAGCTGCAACAAAGGACAAAATTAAATTTCAGAACAGAGATCTAAACATAACGAATTCCTTCAAATACCTTGGAATAATCTTACAAGCGACAATCAACTCCTACAGAATGCACATAAAGGAAAGGATAACAACAGCCATCAAAGCGGTATATAGAATTAAAGACCTCAAAAAATTGTTTTTAAGAAACAGCACTAGAGTCATTTCATGCTTCAATAAGCCCAATTGCCACTTATGACATTGAAATTATTTGGGAAAAGTTATCTGCGGCTAACCTTAGGGCTCTAAAGAAACTAAAAGACAGATTTCTAAAGCGAGTATTAGGTTTGTCTACGAACACAAAGTCCAGGTTAGTGTACGAACTTTGTAAAGAACCACTCTATATCGAGGATCTAAGAATCAATCTAATTCTGCCATTCACAAGACAAAGCGTAAAGATAATTGAAGAGAGAAGAATGAAACTAGCCTAAATCGAGCTCGAATTCTATGCCACCGACGACATGCTGGAGCGAAAATGGACAGAAGCGAACTACGAACAGCGACATATAGTTACAAGAATGGCAGTCCATGGCTTCCACCATAAGCTATGTGCGACTAAGCGATCCCATGAGGTGAACGACGAGTGCGTGTGCTCTCTATGTGAGGAAGTGTGTGATCGCTACCACATACTTAAGTGCAAAAGATCAATCAACGAATATAGTAAAGACCATTAACTATTAAACTCTTTGCACATTTGTGCGCATTTCACTTATTATTAAATGATACTGGAGAGTGTTGCAGGAAAGAAAGATGACGGGGAAAACAGCAGAGAGGTGAGATATGTATCTAGAATCGAAACCTCAAAATCATTTTCCTTGTAACGTAGACTTACGTTCCTTGATAACGGGTACATGGAAAGAAAAAATAAAACTTTTTTTTTTTTTGCTATTTGCTTTACGTCGCACCGACACAGATAGGTCTTATGGCGACGATGGGATAGGAAAGGCCTAGGAATGGGAAGGAAACGGCCGTGGCCTTAAGGTACAGCCTCAGCATTTGCCTGGTGTGAAAATGGGAAACCACGGAAAACCATCTTCAGGGCTGCCGACAGTGGGGTTCGAACCCACTATCTCCCGATTACTGGATACTGGCCGCAAAAAATAAACCACGTTTAGTATTTGGATATAACGCATATATCGCCGGGAGTATTTAATATACGGTTATATTTAATGTATCAATTGACATATAAAAGAGGAGGCTGTAGCAAAAAGACATTGATTATATTCCTCACACAGTCACTCTCACACGTCTCCTAGAAGTATTTATTTTGTTTTTGATTGAGCCCGTCCGTATTTGTCTGTGTAAATGGAGATCATCTGCGAGAGATTACCAAGCTAACAAAAGAACAGCTAACACGAAGAAAAGCTGTTACCGTGGACGGATCGACAGAATCAAGAAAGCCCAAACACACACACAGGAAACGAGCAGAGCAAGACTTACATTGCTAAAGTTAGCCAACTGTTGTGCTGAAACGGATTCTGAGGGTTTTTCTTCTTCTTTTTTTACAGAGTAAAGTTTACTTGGTCGACAAATAGACTACACGTTGTAGCATTCATGGGTGTCATTTAAAACATGAAAAGTATCTTGTTTACAGCGACTTTTATTTATACACGTGTAGCAACACTTAGTTCTTAACACATTTATCTTACACGAGTGTTAGGATACGAGCTTAATGCTCCAGGCACAATGTGTGGCACGCAATCGTTGAACTCCTCTGCTCGTTATTACTTTCAAACATAGCACGATCACATAACAACAGTTACATTCAATTTCGTTTGTTACCCTGTGTAACCATGCTCTTTTCGTGAAGAATGGAATAGGCTTAAGAGATAAAGAGGCATTTAAAATGCTGTGTGCTGACAAAATATTCTGTCCTCGTTAACTATTAATGATTTTTAACGTAGAAGACTGTTTTTCGGAGGAATGGCAAGAGTACCAGGTGTATACATATTTTTTGCCCGTTTTTAGGTAAAGAAACGCGTAATTTTCAAGGGAAATTCATTTTTTGTTTATTCATTATATTGGCCGTCGGCTTCTACACACTTCGCCCATCTTTTAGGTAAGTTATGAATACCATACACAAAAACTGCTTGTCTCTGAGTAGCAAACACTTTGTCGAGCCATTTTCCAACTTCTCGAAATTGGTGAAGTGCTGCTCTGCGAGCGCGTGCCCCATTGATGCGGAGAGGTGATAGTCAGTTGGCGCCAGGTCGGGGCAGTACGGCGGGTACGGAAGGATGCCCCATCCAAGAGATTTCAAGTTGTCTTTCACTGGTTTTGCAGTGTGAGACTCCGCATTGTCGTGTAACAAAATCATTTTGCCACGTCTTCTGGCCCATTCCGGTCGTCTTTCGATCAATGCGTGATTGAAATTAATCATTTGTTGGCGACAGCGTTGTGCATTAACGGTTTTGCCGGGCTTCAAGAGTTCATAATACACAATACCGCTCTGGTCCCACCAGACACAAAGCAGTGTCTTTCACATTGAAATCACCACGTATAAAATTGTCGAAACCATGTCTCATAGTTCTAATAAATGGAGCGTGTTCACCATATGTTTCACCAGAAAACGATGACTTTCCACAGCCTTTTCCTTTTGATTAAATTAATAAAAGTAATGCGTGCCTCAAACTTTCATTTTTCAGGCACAAATTTCGACATGATCACTGAACGATACAACATAGACGCTGGTGCTTGGCGGACTCAATTTATGTATGTTGGTAGGTTAATGTCAGACGAACAAACTAACGTATGTGCCAAATTTATACGCTTCGTACTGTTCGCTGGCAACATCTCTTAGTGAAACCAGAAAATACTTATGCATACACCTGGTACTGGATGGAAGAAAACTCGTTCGCTTACGAAATTTTGCCAAAAACAAAGGGCGAGACGGATCAAATTTAACTTGTTGAAGGAAACGATTGAATCAGATAATATGAAATCTGAGGTGAGATATGTATCTAGAATCGAAACCGTGAAATCATTTCCCTTTTAATGTAGACTTACGTTCCTTGATAACGGGTACATGGAAAGAAAAAAATTTAAAACGCTTTTAGTGTTTGGATAGAACGCGTATATCACCGACAGTATTTAATTTACGGTTATACTTAATGTCTCAGTTGGCAGATAAAAGAGGAGGCTGTAGCAGAAAACATTGGAAATCTAAACCGTAGTTTACGTGAAATAGCGCTTCAAACTAAGTCAAAATTTGTGCAAAATATGTGACGTCACAATCATACTCTGTTATAAGATGGTGCTGTGTTGACTCATGCGCTCAGCTGGAGGTTAACTGTCGTTGTGAATGCAGCTTATGACTCGCGCTTACTGGGAATTCCTCGTTCATGGGGAACAATTTGCAAGCCCCAATCCCTAGCACGAAGGATGCTCAACGGGTTGCCCGGTCCTTTCGGACTAGGAGGACACGCTGATTCCTTCAGTGTAGCGCGCGTGCGGCCCAGAACATCTAAGGGCATCACAGACCTGTTATTGCTCAATCTCGTGCGGCTAGAAGCCGCCTGTCCCTCTAAGAAGATGTGTTGTCGCCGGTAGCACGAACGGATACCGGATGCGACTATTTAGCAGGCTAGAGTCTCGTTCGTTATCGGAATTAACCAGACAAATCGCTCCAACAACTAAGAACGGCCATGCACCACCACCCACCGAATCAAGAAAGAGCTCTCAATCTGTCAATCCTTCCGGTGTCCGGGCCTGGTGAGCTTTCCCGTGTTGAGTCAAATTAAGCTGCAGGCTCCACTCCTGGTGGTGCCCTTCCGTCAATTCCTTTAAGTTTCAGCTTTGCAACCATACTTCCCCCGGAACCCAAAAGCTTTGGTTTCCCGGGAGCTGCCCGCCGAGTCATCGAAGGAACTTCGGCGGATCGCTAGCTGGCATCGTTTATGGTTAGAACTAGGGCGGTATCTGATCGCCTTCGAACCTCTAACTTTCGTTCTTGATTAATGAAAACATACTTGGCAAATGCTTTCGCTTCGGTCCGTCTTGCGACGATTCAAGAATTTCACCTCTAACGTCGTAATACGAAAGCCCCCGCATGTAGAATAACAAATTTAATAATGGAGAAGAATGATTGACGTGACAAGGATGGCGCTGTCTTTACTCGCGCGTTCATTTCTCATATGACAGACCCATACTACACCCACGTTTCAAGTGCTCCACATTCGATTGAATAAAATTTATTATCCACATTATATTTGTCTTTTATTTCTAATAAGTAAGTCTAGGAAACCTTCGAAACCATGCGTCCGTTAAAATAGTGATAGCCTGTCACCATTTTTAGGAGGACTGTTAATAATAATAATAATAATAATAATAATAATAATAATAATAATAATAATAATAATAATAATTGTTACGGAGTTACCGTAGAAGTCAGAGGTGAAAGAAGGTGCGGGCTGGAATGGGTCTAACTACAAGTTCGAAAGATGAATTAAAATTTCAACAAGGTTATATTTTCAAAACTTAACAATGAGCGTACAACAAATAACAAGTTAAATCAGGTACACAACCAAGAGAAAAATTTAAACAGTTTCCACTAGGGGGAAATAACAAAGAAAATCAGGTACAATGCCGCTTTACAAGAAGGCACCCGTTAAGTGGTCTTTACAAATTCTGGGCTACAGGCCCAAATTCATCAATCCTTGAGCTCTCAGCTCACAATCACAAAACACCAAAGGACAGAAAACCCTTAATACATGGAGCATTAGCTCCCAAACTTACATTTCAAGCCTCTCTAAGGCACTTTTATCACAACACCATAAAGAGCTGACCCGCTCTCGATAGTTCAAGCCTATCAGAAGGCCATAAACAAACTTTACACTTGACTGCCCTTAAGGCATACTTATAATTAAACAGGGGTATCTCGTACCCAATCTACTGGGCCTTAGTGTGCAAAAACCCGGTTAATTTAAATGGCCCAAAACAAAAGGATGGAGGCGTGAATTTGCACTCCTAAATCTACATTTTAAAACCTAAGTGGCTCTAGGCCGATACACAGGGGCTAATCCCAAGGTAGGGAGGTGACTCGTATGAAAAAACTTTAATATATTAAGGAAGAGAAGAAACGGTTATGAAAACGTAGTCACCTCAATTTCAAAATGAAGGGGAGCTCGAGAGGGTGAAGCAATCTCTATCCCCGCATTAAAGTTCAAGAAAACTGAAGTTTACCAGGAAAAGGGTTTACATGTTTAATAGGTTACATATTAAAGGTTTCGAACCCTCCCCGAGAGTTAGACTGCTGAGCTAGCAAGAAATAAAGATGCTAAAAGGCCATTACCTTGTTGAAGATCTGCTGTCTGAAGAACGAGGCGCTTCCTGCCCCCTGCTACATATTCACACACTGAGTTAGATGTTATATTAGTGGCCTCGAGACAAGAAAATCAGCAGTTTTTATACCCTCGTGGAAAATTCGAGACCTTTCAAGAATGAGTAGACACACCCCCTCAATTGTTATTGGTCGACAAGTAATTACACATGGAAATTAGAAGAAGAAAGCTATGATTGGAGGAAAATTAATTACAGAAATTACTGATTGGATAAATTCAAAACAGGCGGAAAGAAAGAATTAATATGCCAACCCACAAACCACAGAACGAAAATTTAGTAAAGACAAAACTTATGAATACAAAATTTCTTCAAAAGTTCATTACATTGCGCCAGAGTGTATTACCATAGTTTTTGGTAGAAACATTTGTTAGAGAATGTCCACACTTCTTGATCAATGAAAAAACAAAAGCAAATCAAAAACACTCAGTGACATCTTCTGATAACTGGGAGAGTTGATTCAGTTGTTAAAGTTCAGGGTTTCTCCTGTAGAGGAGTTTCAATTGGCGCAAGATTTGAACTTGCGTCGTAGAGGTGTACCGCCCAGTACAACAACAACAACAACAATAATAATAATAATAATAATAATAATAATAATAATAATAATAATAATAATAATTGTACCGGGCGGTACACCTCCACACCGCTAATTCAAAATGTGCGCCAGTTGAAACTCCTCTGTTGGAGGAAGTCTGAACTTTATCTACGCTATTAATTCTCTACTTTCTCTGAAGATGTCACCACATGGAAAACTGAGTTTTTGAACTGTGTCATTTGTGATGTGTTTTTGTTTCGCTTGAAGTAAGAAGTGTGAACTTTCTCTTCTAGAGGACACTACTGAAGGTCAACAATAGTGCAACCTAGTGCGAAGTCAAAGAACTATTTTGTTGGAGAAATGTTTATTTCACTTTGCTAAATTTCTTTCTGTTATTGTTTAAGTTGGCTGTATACCCCTCTTTTTCCCCTTGTTTTAGATTTATCCAATCCCGAATTTCTTTGAGTTTTTTCTCGACCAATCCGATGTATCTTCCCCCTACTTGGATATGTTTCTGTACCCTAGCCAATAAAGAATGTGCGGGAGGGTGTTTTCATTCCCCTAACGCCTAGAAACTTCTGCGAGAGGATATAAACTGCTGATTTTAGGGTCTCCGGGCCACTTCTGTTCCATCTTTCAGTGTATTAAGTACATAGCAGGAGGCGGGAAGCGCCTCTTTCCTCGGCAGCGGTCAACAACAAGGTAATGGCCGATTAATAACTTCTTTCTTTGCTAGCTCAGCAGTTTAACTCTCGGGGCGGGTTCTAAGCTTTCCACCATGTAACCGTTTCCTAAATGTAACTACTCTTTTCATTTATTCTCTTTTAAAGCTACATACTGGGATAGAGAGTGCTAACCCTCTCGAGCTCCCACTCATATTGTCTTGAGGTGAACTTATTTTTCTCAACCTATTCTTCGATAACGTAAAACAAATTGTTCTCTTCTTAAGTCACCTCTTTAGTATGGGATTAGCCCTTGTATTAACGGCCTAGTGCCAAGTAGGTCTTAATCAAAGTGTATTATGAGTGCAAGTTCGCCTCCTCTCAAATTGTTATTTTAGAGGTCATTTAATTAACCTGCTTTTCATTTAATAGACCTCAGTAGATTGGGTATTTTACCCCTGTGTTTATGTCCGTTGAGGACAACTTGAAGGTGGAGTTTGGTGTGGCCTGGGAGAGGCTTAAATTTGAGAGCGAGTGGCTCTTTTGAAAATTGAGTGTTGTACGCCTCGTGGAGGCTTTTCAGTGTAATTTGGAGCAAGGGCTCCTAGGCATGAATGGGGTTTTCTGCCCCTCTGTTGAAACTTGTGTTTGGGGTAAAACCTGAGCTGATTGCCCAAGCAGTGTAAAGTCAGGGCGCGAAGCCCAAATTCTGTAAATATTGTAACTACCCTTTTGATTTGCTACTTTGTACCTGCCATGCTTGTTATTTCTTTGTTTTTGAAAAGAAAATATAACCTTGTTAAATTTTACATTAACTTTGATTCCGTAGTTTGAGACCCGTTCACGCCCGCACCTTCTTTCACGCATAACTACCACGGATATCTCCGTAACAAGTGGTAGCAGAGCGTGGTTGAATGGGTCTCAATTTAGCCCCTTTTGACGGCTAAACATTGTTTGTTCCGAACTATTTTCCCAGTTGCTGGAATTTTTTGAGTTTTTCAAAATTGTTCTGTCACCATGCCCGGCCCTCGCGATGTTCTCCATCTTAACTATTTGCGCAAGGAGGAGTTGATCTATGAATTGACTATTAGAAATGTACAATCTGGAGGCACGGTTGCAGTAGACACAAACAAGCTTAGAGAGTCCCTAGATTTGCCCATTTCCATCCCCAATTTGGGAGAGAAAGAAATTGACGACACTCTTTCCACGATTACGGAGAATATTACTGGGCTAGCTTCTGTAGTTAGTTTTTTTTATGAAAATGATCCTTCTCCTAATCAAATTAAGCGTGTGCAAGCTAGGCTGTTTCATTTTTCAAATAGAGTTAACGATCTATTGTCTCTAAAGTTGAATGACGTTCAGAAGAAGGAAGCTAGTACGCTGCTTGAAAATATGTCTGAATTATCTAGCAAGGTCACTCAATTGTTAACAGGGGAGGTTCCTCCCAAAAGCGATCTACCCACCACAGTGAATGTAGGTAGCGAGGAAGAGCCTCATAAGGGAGAAGTTAATAGGATAACCGTTGCTGCTCAAACTATCTCTGCCCCATTGGACAACGAATCTGAACGCCGTGCATCGTTGAGTAACATCCGTTCGGAATTAACTTCCTTGCCTTTGAAACCTTTACCTACTATGTCACCCGGGTTTAGCAGCTTGCCTCATCCATTGGCAATGTTGCTCAGAGGTATCTCTAAGTTTTCGGTTAATACCACCAGTGAAGTAATTTCATTTTTAAGATTTCTGGTTGAATTTCAGGATCATGCACTTGTGTTTTCTCTTTCTCCATGTCAAATTTTGCAAATTATCTATCCGTGTGCTATTGGTATTCTCTCAGACAAAATAGTAAGAGCCATAGCCGAACAGTCATCTATTGAAGATTTTCATGCACACTTACTTGCAAATTTTATTCCCGCCCGCGCGAGGTCTTCTCTGATTCAGAAGTACTATTATCGTGTACAGCGCTTGGATGAGAACTTGGCTGATTTCATACAGGACATTAAGTTTTATACTAGGGTGTTTGCTCTGCACTTCCCTGAGGACCAGATTGTACAGGCTATTGTAGAAGGCATTTCACCATCTTATAGGTCATATTTGTGTTTCGCGGCGTGCCCGCAAACTTTCTCTGAACTTGAAGCGTTGGCCGTCTCAGCGGAAGGAGTTAGGTACGCTGATTCTTTGCGTGTGGCAAAAGAACCCCCTCCTTCGTTTAGTAATACTCGGCCTCCACCTCGCCGACCAGTCACACCCCGTAAATGTTATGCTTGCGGGTCGCCTGACCATCTTCGCAATAAATGTCCATTGGTCAAAAATAGTAGGGCAAATAATGGAGCTGGTTCAGCACAAGGCTGTTTTAAATGTGGGGCTTTCTCACATATCGCCAATAATTGCCCAAACTCGAATAGCACCCCCTCCTGCTCAACTTCTGGTGCAAATTCTACCTATGCCAATAATAAAAAGTGACTAGTGGCTTCGGCTGAGTCGACGAATCCATCTTCCCGAGACTCAGCCCCTGGTAAACAGGTTGTAAATTCAGGGAACGAGCAATTTTCAAATTTATCTTTTGAAGGTCCCAAAGAGTGTCTTAGGATTGCGGCGGATTCCCCCGCACCGGTTCCTTTTCTTAAGATCGAGTTAAATAACGAGCCTATAACAGCTCTCTTAGATTCAGGCAGTGTTTGTTCGATTATTTCGGCTGAATGGTATTCTAAATTGAAATCTGTTTGTAAACTACCTGACTATGTCTCATCTCCTGTTCAATATGTTTCGGCTAATTCATCCCCATTAGAAATTCTCGGTTCCTTATATATCAAAATTCGTATTTTTAAATTCACATGGAAAGTTAAATTGTTTGTGGCCAAGCTCTTGTCTTGCCCCATTATATTGGGAGCGGACTTTATTTCTCACACTGGTCTTGTGCTCGATCTTCAGAGTAGGTCTTGCACTTTCAAATTTGCCTCTAATTGTAACATCCCTTTATTAAAGTGTAATTCTGCATTATGTTCTTCTATTTCGCCTACCCAGGATGAGATGTTGTTAGACCTTAGACATCTACCTGAGGAGCAGGCTGATAGTATTCGCAAATTGTGTCAGTCGTTTCCCGAGGTGTTCTCTGATACTCTTGGTGTTACTCACCTGATCGAATACAAAATTGAGGTCACGGATTCGATTCCTGTCCGTTTTCCACCGTATAGGCTATCTCCACCTAAAATGAAGGCTCTGAAAGAAATTATCGATCAGATGTTGAAGGATGGTATTATTAGGCCCTCTAAGTCGGCGTATTCTTCGCCTATTTTTCTAGTTCCGAAGCCCCAAGGAGGCTTCAGGCCTGTCATTGATTATAGGGCTCTCAATCGGAAGGTGGTGTTGCAATCTGTGCCCCTTCCTGACCTTCATTCTTGTTTTTCATGGTTTCGTAAGGCCAAGTTCTTTACTATCTTGGACTTGAATCAGGCCGACAATCAAATTCCCCTTGCCGAAGAGTCTAAACACCTTACAGCGTTTGCCACGGACTGGAATTTATATGAATACAACCTCGTGCCTTTCGGGCTCCCCACGGGAGCAGCTGTACTCACTAGGCTACTAGATAGGGTCTTCTCCGACATCAAATTTGAGTACTTATATCACTACTTGGATGATGTCGTCGTATTTTCAGAGACTTTTGAAGAGCATCTAGATCATCTGCGAGAAGTCCTCGATCGCCTTCGTAAGGCTGGGTTAACTGTTAAGTTGTCCAAGGTTGCCTTCGCTAAGCCCTCTATGTCATTCCTAGGGCATATTGTGTCACCTGATGGTGTAGCTGTCGATCATTCTAGAACACAGGCCATCCGTGATTTTAAACCTCTCAAGGACATTAATAATAATTAATGTTATTTGTTTTACGTCCCACTAACTACTTTTTAAGGTCTTCGAAGACGCCGAGGTGCCGGAATTTAGTCCCGCAGGAGTTCTTTTACGTGCCAGTAAATCTACCGACACGGGGCTGTCGTATTTGAGCACCTTCAAATACCACCGGACTGAGCCAGGATCGAACCTGCCAAGTTGGGGTTAGAAGGCCAGCGCCTTAACCGTCTGAGCCACTCAGCCCGGCCCCAAAGGACATTAAAGGCATCGCCAGGTTCATTGGTATGGTGAATTTCTTCAGGAAGTTTATTCCTAACTTCGCTAATAGAGCGGCACCCTTAAACCTTCTTCGTAGGAAAGGCATCAAATTTGAGTGGGGACCTTCTCAACAAGCCGCTTTTGAAGACCTTAAATTAGCACTTTGTAATGCCCCTGTACTTGCTATGCCTGATTTCTCGAAGAAATTCATCGTCCAAACCGACGCGTCGTCGTCAGCAGTAGCGGCAGTCCTTCTTCAAGAGACTGAACTAGGGAGGCGACCCATCGCTTATGCATCTAGGACTTTGTCGGCTCAAGAAGCCAAGTATTCCATCTATGAGCTCGAAGGTTTGGCAGTCTTATTCGCTTTAGAGAAGTTCCGTCTCTATCTGGAACATGTTAAATTCGACCTGGAGACAGATAATCAAGCCTTAAGCTGGGTCTTAGGTAGGCCGCGTCGTACTGGTCGTATAGCCCGTTGGGCCATCCGTATTTCTGCCTTCCAATTCGATGTCAGGCATATCAGAGGTACCGAAAATGTTGTTGCTGATGGACTCAGTCGTATGTTTTCAAACGACGTTGAGATCCATGAACCGGTCGACCGTTCATCACCTCCCGAGTCCACACTATTTGATGTTAATACCATCTTAACGGATGCCCCCATGCTCTTTAGGGATATCGAGAAATACCAACGTGAAGATCCGACGCTGGCTCCGATAATGGAAACCCTTTCTTCTGGGGAACATGTTGTCCCTTATGTTCTGAGGAATGGTGTTTTATGTTGCCTTTCGAGGCATGACAAGATGATGAAGGTTGTCGTTCGAGCTGTTCTTGTGCCTATGATCTTCAAGTACTATCATGAGACACCATTAGGGGGGCATCTTGGAATCTTTAAAACCCGTGAAAAGATTCGTGAAATGTTCATCTGGAAAGGTATGGACGGTGAAATCCGTGAACTAGTAAAGGCTTGTAAATCCTGTTTGATTAGTAAACCAACCAGGTCCACCAAGGTAGGCCTTTTGTCTTCCCATCAAACGTCGCGCCCCATGGAACGCCTGTACATTGATTATGTAGGACCCTTCCCCCAGTCAAAGGGTAATGCTAACAAGTTCATCTTTGTATGCGTAGATGGGTTTACCAGATTTTCTTGGTTATTTCCGACTAAGCTGGCTACCGCTCAGTCTACCATTACTTGCTTAAATTCTATTTTTGCTTCTTTTGGTCCGTGCCAATATATTGTATCTGATAATGCTAAGGCTTTTACATCTAATTTATTTCGTAAATTCTGTTTTGACTTATCCATCTCTCATGTAACTACTTCTGCTTATTACCCTCAACCATCTCTGGCTGAATGGGTTAATCGTAATCTCAGGTCCGCACTTATTGCCTATCATCATGAAGATCATTCCAGGTGGGACACGTCCCTGCATTGGTTAGCTTTTGCTTTGAATTCGGCGGTTCATGAATCACATAAATTTACTCCAGCTTCTTTGATGTTCAAATTTGTTCCCAACACGCCGCTCTCTAACCTCTGTTCTCTGAGTGACATTCTACCCGAGACAATAGATCCGGATAACATTAAAGATCTTTGGAAGAAGGCTAAAGCCAATCTTAAGGTATCTCATGAAAAGGTTAGGGAAAGGTATGATCGTGGACGGAGACCCACCACTTTGAAGGTAGGTGACCAGGTGATGGTCAAGAACTTTGTTCCCGCGGGCAAGCTTGCCCCCAGATTCCATGGGCCATGCATTATTCTGGATTTCCTTACGCCGGTTACCTTATTGTTAAGTAATCCAGCCACCGAGAGGATATTTAGAGTTCACCTGTCCCAGGTGAAACCGGTGTAATTTCTGTGTTAACATGCTTCATATTATTCTGAAAGGAATATGAAGGTTATATATTCTTTTTTTTTGAGTTTCACTTTTAAGGCATTCTGCCCCTTCTATAATATTTTGTTTTATATGTAAGCATTTGTGTGAAACCTCCCCCGATTTGTTAAACTGCCATCCTGTCCTTGCCTCGGCCATTACCACGCTCCCGTCTCCTGCTCCAATATACACTGTGGCTTGATTGCATTATATGCCATGGACAACTGCACGCCGCTGACCCCTCAACCTCTTCACCAAGCCTGTGCCCTCAAAAAGATGATGGTCCAACACAATTCTGCCGCCTAGCTTTAATGTTTCAGTGCCCCCGCAGCCGCGCGGCGCCGTGCAGCAACTGGGGCAGAGGACGGGCCCCCTCTTCTCCAGCGAGGACGTCAGGTGCACGGCGAGCCGGAGCTCTCCTCCCGGCCAAGGCTGATGCTCGGCGCACGTCCTGCTACTTGCCCGCAGCCTGTATATCTTCACCGCGGGCGCGGCGTGTTTCAACACCTGTGCTCCCCTCATAGTGCGGGCGAGCGGTATCTCAGGGTACTTGAGGGGTCCGAGCGGCCTCCTTTGGACGCAAGCTGCAACGGCCGGTCTGGCCATCCAACTTCATCAACATCAACTACATGGACAGTTACGATAAGCAATGACTACACTTGGGAATTCAACAGCAATATTTGGTGGACATTGCAAAATTTTTCATCACTTTTAAGTATTAAAAGGTTATCTTCAGAATTCTACTTCTACAAACTTAAAAACTATACTTCATCTGCAACAACAAAATTTTGAAACTAAATCAAACCAAACTAAGAAAATCTTATAATTTTTTTTTTTTTTTTTTTTTTTTTTTTTTTTTTTTGGCAATTAATCTCCATATCTACATCAAAACTTGGACCTTGTTTTCAAACCATTTCATGTGTCACCCCGGGAGGAACTTTTGGGGGGGGAGGTCTGTACCGGGCGGTACACCTCCACACCGCTAATTCAAAATGTGCGCCAGTTGAAACTCCTCTGTTGGAGGAAGTCTGAACTTTATCTACGCTATTAATTCTCTACTTTCTCTGAAGATGTCACCACATGGAAAACTTTGAGTTTTTGAACTGTGTCATTTGTGATGTGTTTTTGTTTCGCTTGAAGTAAGAAGTGTGAACTTTCTCTTCTAGAGGACACTACTGAAGGTCAACAATAGTGCAACCTAGTGCGAAGTCAAAGAACTATTTTGTTGGAGAAATGTTTATTTCACTTTGCTAAATTTCTTTCTGTTATTGTTTAAGTTGGCTGTATACCCCTCTTTTTCCCCTTGTTTTAGATTTATCCAATCCCGAATTTCTTTGAGTTTTTTCTCGACCAATCCGATGTATCTTCCCCCTACTTGGATATGTTTCTGTACCCTAGCCAATAAAGAATGTGCGGGAGGGTGTTTTCATTCCCCTAACGCCTAGAAACTTCTGCGAGAGGATATAAACTGCTGATTTTAGGGTCTCCGGGCCACTTCTGTTCCATCTTTCAGTGTATTAAGTACATAGCAGGAGGCGGGAAGCGCCTCTTTCCTCGGCAGCGGTCAACAACAAGGTAATGGCCGATTAATAACTTCTTTCTTTGCTAGCTCAGCAGTTTAACTCTCGGGGCGGGTTCTAAGCTTTCCACCATGTAACCGTTTCCTAAATGTAACTACTCTTTTCATTTATTCTCTTTTAAAGCTACATACTGGGATAGAGAGTGCTAACCCTCTCGAGCTCCCACTCATATTGTCTTGAGGTGAACTTATTTTTCTCAACCTATTCTTCGATAACGTAAAACAAATTGTTCTCTTCTTAAGTCACCTCTTTAGTATGGGATTAGCCCTTGTATTAACGGCCTAGTGCCAAGTAGGTCTTAATCAAAGTGTATTATGAGTGCAAGTTCGCCTCCTCTCAAATTGTTATTTTAGAGGTCATTTAATTAACCTGCTTTTCATTTAATAGACCTCAGTAGATTGGGTATTTTACCCCTGTGTTTATGTCCGTTGAGGACAACTTGAAGGTGGAGTTTGGTGTGGCCTGGGAGAGGCTTAAATTTGAGAGCGAGTGGCTCTTTTGAAAATTGAGTGTTGTACGCCTCGTGGAGGCTTTTCAGTGTAATTTGGAGCAAGGGCTCCTAGGCATGAATGGGGTTTTCTGCCCCTCTGTTGAAACTTGTGTTTGGGGTAAAACCTGAGCTGATTGCCCAAGCAGTGTAAAGTCAGGGCGCGAAGCCCAAATTCTGTAAATATTGTAACTACCCTTTTGATTTGCTACTTTGTACCTGCCATGCTTGTTATTTCTTTGTTTTTGAAAAGAAAATATAACCTTGTTAAATTTTACATTAACTTTGATTCCGTAGTTTGAGACCCGTTCACGCCCGCACCTTCTTTCACGCATAACTACCACGGATATCTCCGTAACAATAATAATAATAATAATAATAATAATAATAATAATAATAATAATAATAATAATAATAATAATTGTACCTGGGACACACCTTCCCCGGCTATGAAAACTGCGCGCCTTCTCTCCGGCCATCTGTGCCAATGGACTTAAACTTTTAATCTCCCAAAACTTACCTCTTCAATCGTGAGATGGCTCTGCTATCTGTTAATTTTTTTTAATTTTTTTTGCTAGTTGCTTTACGTCGCACCGACACAGATAGGTCTTATGGCGACGATGGGACAGGGAAGGGCTAGGAGTGGGAAGGAAGCGGCCGTGGCCTTAATTAAGGTACAGCCCCAGCATTTGCCTGGTGTGAAAATGGGAAACCACGGAAAACCATTTTCAGGGCTGCCGACAGTGGGGTTCGAACCTACTATCTCCCGAATACTGGATACTGGCCACACTTAAGCGACTACAGCTATCGAGCTATCTGTTTAATAATGCTCCCTGCTGGAGTAAAAACAAACTACTGGATAGAGTTATATTTATTTTGGAAGTTGGCAAACCTTTTTCTGAAGATTGTTTTTTTTTTAATGTACCGAAGTTGTCAACACTTCAGCTGGTTCCTCCTCTATTATAATCTACGTATCAGATGCTTGTGTATATGTTCTCTAGCCAATCAAACCCGGTGGGGTGTGTATGGGAATTCAGCCTATCAACAAAATGTGCCGTGGTTCAATTTAATCTGGAAGCTTCCCCTACGGAACTATAAAAGCAGGACACATTGGGGTCGTCATGGGAGACTACTGGCAAAAATGAGTGCAATTGGACTAGACAAAAGAGTGACTGAATGGGTTGCTATATTTCTAGAAAATAGGTCTCAGAGAGTTAGAGTAGGTGAAGCTTTGTCTGACCCTGTAATAGTTGAGAGGGGAGTTCCTCAGGGCAGTGTTATCGGACCTTTATGTTTTCTTATATATATAAATGATATGAGTAAAGGAGTGGAATCGGAGGTAAGGCTTTTTGCGGATGATGTTATTCTCTATAGAGTGATAAATAAGTTACAAGATTGTGAGCAACTGCAACGTGACCTTGAAAATGTTGTGAGATGGACAGCAGGCAATGGTATGTTGATAAACGGGGCTAAAAGTCAGGTTGTGAGTTTCACAAATAGGAAAAGTCCTCTGAGTTTTAATTACTGTGTTGATGGGGTGAAAGTTCCTTTTGGGGATCATTGTAAGTATCTAGGTGTTAATATAAGGAAAGATCTTCACTGGGGTAATCACATAAATGGGATTGTAAATAAAGGGTACCGATCTCTACACATGGTTATGAGGGTGTTTAGGGGTTGTAGTAAGGATGTAAAGGAGAGTGCATATAAGTCTCTGGTAAGACCCCAACTAGAGTATGGTTCCAGTGTATGGGACCCTCACCAGGATTACCTGATTCAAGAACTGGAAAAAATCCAAAGAAAAGCAGCTCGATTTGTTCTGGGTGATTTCCGACAAAAGAGTAGCGTTACGAAAATGTTGCAATGTTTGGGATGGGAAGAATTGAGAGAAAGAAGAAGAGCTGCTAGACTAAGTGGTATGTTCCGAGCTGTCAGCGGAGAGATGGCGTGGAATGACATTAGTAGACGAATAAGTTTGAATGGCGTTTATAAAAGTAGGAAAGATCACGATATGAAGATAAAGTTGGAATTCAAGAGGACAAACTGGGGCAAATATTCATTTATAGGAAGGGGAGTTAGGGATTGGAATAACTTACCAAGGGAGATGTTCAATAAATTTCCAATTTCTTTGAAATCATTTAGGAAAAAGCTAGGAAAGCAACAGATAGGGAATCTGCCACGTGGGCGACTGCCCTAAATGCAGATCAGTATTGATTGATTGATTGATTGATTGATTGATTGTCTTGTCTGAATTGCTCCAATGCTCGGGAGTGCAACTCGACGGAGGCCTAGGGAGGCAGGGGCGCGGCCTGTTTGAAGAACATCCAGTGATACAAAGTAATGGTAGAATTCACCTAAACATTTGATAGCGCCTGCGGGTGGTATGACGGGAAGGTTTCAGCCGTTTTCTTTTAATGTAATTCTGTAATCTGGTGGTTTAAATGTGGGATTTTCGGCAAACGCTGAGGACTCTGGTTGTATTCCCTTCTGGGAAATATTTAATGTAAGGGAACGAAGAGTGGTGACCCTCTGTCCTCTCTCATTCAACCTTGCAGTTGGGTGACTAAAGTTTTCAACCTCTAAATTTTGTAAAAAGTTGTCTCGGCTTTAAATGTTCCTCCTTTAGTTTTTCAGAAATGTATATGAGGAGTGTTGGTGTTTCGCCTCCTTGCCTTTTGTTAATGGCCGGTTATGTGCAACCTTTCCCTTTTCTCTCTTAAGGCCATGTAGTATGGGCAATTATGCCCCTGTTTAGTCGGTACTATTCATAGGGTAACTGTTTCTTCGTTTTATTTCCCTTTGGGAACGGTGACTAATATGATTGTTGAGCAATGGATAAGCCCACCATGGGGCAACCGTGTACGAACACTTTTAAGTGAGGTCACCAGATAGGTTGCCTGGTGAAATTTTAGTGTGTTAAAAGAAACTGATCGCCTCTATGTAATTTAACGACTAGGTAGTTATCTCAAGTTTTTGTACCTGATTTAGGACTTCTAAGTCCCAGATATTGTTAGAGCTGACGAGCTCGTTATTTACCTTGCCATTGTTCCCTGTCACTCTATTAGAGTTTCTATCTCTCAATTTTGTAAAAGGAAAGAAATAAAATTTCCAAATTTGTTATATTAAAAGTTGCACTCGGTAATTCTTTGTCCAGCCATTCAACACAGGTACTTCCTATTCTCCTGTGAACCACGGAAACTCCGTAACATTAATAATAATACAATCGTATGGTCTCAGTTACCGCGTGAAAAAATTATAATTTGACTCCATCTGCCTGCATGCTCGTCATTCACAACTTTCCGTTTTACTCTAGGTCTACTAGATGGCAGAATGAACCGAATCTCTCCTGGGCGTCTATGGCTGAGTTTTAATTCATTTTGTCCGGTAGACGCCAAATGTGTCACCTGACATCATTTACATCCCGACATCGTACGACAAGGAGTGTCGCATTAACTTTTTTCCGACCTTCAAAAATCAGAATAACTTTACCGGATTTGAACCCGCTAATTCGGGATCCGGAGGCCGACACTTTACCACTAATCCACAGAGGGGGGCATAATAATAATAATAATAATAATAATAATAATAATAATAATAATAATAATAATTGTACGTCCCTTTATCCAAAGGGGATTAACTTTTCGCTCCTGCCACGGTTTAAATTAAGGTATATTGATTATTGCACGCACTTACCTTAAAGTTATAGCACCGATATTTGCCTGGTTTGAAAGTGAAAAACCACGGAAAATACTTTTAAGACCTGAGGAATAGTGGAATTTGAATGCACCGACTCGAGAATGCAAGCTTACAGCGACGTAATCCACATCGAGTAATTAACTCGCTCGGAACTTTCAAGTTGATTGTTGTGCTACCATATTGGCTTCATAATTTGTGCTCTGATAAATACATTCATTAACTAGTAAACTGGTGTTCTGTATTCAAAGCTTTTGCATACAACTTCCTGATTTAGTACCTTTTTCATATCTCAGTAATACCTCTTGCAAAAAATAAAAATTATTGAATTTCCCTTTAGGAAAATGAAATGATGATGATGATGATGATGATGACGCTTGTTGTTTAAAGGGGCCTAATATCGAGGTCATCGGCCCCTAATGGTACGAAATGAAATAACAAAAAATTCAAATTCATCCACTGACTAAAATAAAATAAAAAATGTCAAGAAGAATGAATGGGTGTGTTTTCTCACACAATGGCGCCACTCATAGCCAACGCAAACCGGTAAGGTTCCTCACTTAGGTGTACTAGCCACGGGCGCCGGTATTCCCGTGGTGTTCCTCACATAGTGGGTACCAATCACAGGCAACGCTGACCCACGGTGCCGCTCATATAGCGGTACAACTCACAGGCTACTCCCAGACCCGCGGTGTTGCTCACATGGGTACAACGCGCGGGTACTGGAATCCACCAGGCCAGGCTTTTTACTGCAGCTAATCACAAACCTATTTCGTACCAATTTAGTGATACTACTCGCAAGTACATGCAACCCATGGTGTTCCCCGCATGATGGTACGAATCAAGAGTAATTTCATAGTTCTAATTCAATCATCCCTTGGTCGCCCCTTGTAGTCGCCTCTTACGACAGGCAGGGGATACCGCGCATGTATTCTACATGTGCGTCCCCCACCCGCAGGGGGTAGTGTGTTTTGTCCGCGAGAGGTATTTTATTTCCCTCAAGTCCGCCGGCAAGCCGGTTAGGACCCCCACTATCCGCCACCTGGGACGCGCCACGTGGGAGTATCACCTCTCCCACTGCTACGCCTGCTTAGCAGGTTCGTGGAAAAAAATGAAATGATCTTAAAAATAAGTCTTTCAATAAAATGTGTGGTGGAATGTTACCTAGCAACCGTACAGGATGTGATGTGAAGTATTGATGGATGGCCCTGATATACAGATCCATGGCCTGTGCAGCTCTCAAGGTACTGTTGCTAGGTAACATCGCGTCACAAATGATGTTACATACTTTTTCGTTACACAAATTTTCAGATGACCTCCAGCGCTAAGATATGTTTATGTCAAAATCAGTCCAAAAATGAAAATCCACAGCCTGTTTCCAGTCATTCGACCGGGTCAGGAATGGAATGAATGAAGACCCCATCTAGCGGCGAGGATAAGAATTGTGCTGGCTTCCGAAGCCTGTCGCACTCCTCTGGGGCAATGATTAATGACTGACAAATGAAATGATATTGGAGAGTGTTGCTGGAATTAAAAGTAACAGGGAAAACCGGAGTACCCGGAGAAAAACCTGTCCCATCGGCGGTCCGCCTGTTGCACTCCTCTTTGGCAATGATTGATGTCTGACAGATGAAATGAAAGAATAGTGGAGTGTTGCTGGAATGAAAGAAGACAGGGAAAACCGGAGTACCCGGAGAAAATCCTGTTCCGCCTCCGCATTGTCCAGCACAAATCTCACGTGGGGTGACGGGGATTTGAACTAAGGAACCCAATTGCGTGAGGCAAGTGCGTTGCCGCCTGAGCCACGGAGGATTTCCTCTGTCAGAATACCATCAACAAATCGCTGCCGGCGCTTGTATTTTTCTTTTTCTCCTAAATTGCCAACGCCGATTTCACATTTACCTTTGTTTGTAAGTCCGCACACAGCCAGGGAACCAATACCTTAACGTGTGTTTTATAACGTGCAATCTCACTAATTACCCTTCCACAAATGTCCGGTACATTTTCCCCGTAAATAAAAAAAAGCTGGGGGGGAGGGGGTTGCTCGAAATGTTAATGTTCCATATTAGTCTAGCAGTCTCTTCTCCACTGGGGCCACGTCGCTCGAAAATTACACGGAAAAGTGTGTCGACAATATGTATAAAAACGAAACGAACAACAAACTGAGCTTGTGTTAAAGAACAATTATCCCAGCCAATTACACAGCACAAGGGGGAGGGAAAGAGTTAAATTATGCGGTCGACACTTTTTGAACAGTCTATGAGAGTCGTTATATCAAACGAGTATACTACTATATTCTGCTTCAAACAACACCACCACCACCGACAACAACGAACAGAATGGGAGGAAAAATAGGTTTTTGGAAGTAATACATTATAACGACGTTAATGCTATTCCATTTGATTGATGGATGAGTAATCCGGCATTAGGAGGATTATATGCTCGCATTCACAAACGCCGAGCCACAGCAAATACATACCAGTAAATGAATGGATAAATGAATGAAAGAATGAATGAATGAATGAAACGAAGCAATTCATATTTTCTTTTCAACTCAAAATAAGAGAAGCGAATATATATATATACAGAGTGTCTCAAAAGATGCTGAATTTAGGATGTTAAACTAGTAGAATTTCTTGTAATATTTCCTTTCCGTGGAACTGGTTGTTGTAGGCTACTCTTGTTGGTGTAGTTTGTGTTGTTGGTTAGTTAGGTTTTAACATTACTTTATTATCACTTGTAATGTCAAGATAGTAGTAAGCTCAACCTAGCGTATTGTAAATCGTAGTGTTAATCACTGGAAATACGTACAGTGCCAGGAATATGCATAAGTCTTTTCCGGTTTCACTAAGAGATGGCGCCAGCGAACAGTGCGCAGAGTATTAATTTGACACATACGTCAGTTTGCTCGTCTGACATTAACCTACCAACACACACAAGTTGAATCCGCCAAACACTAGCGTCTGTGTTGGATCGTTCAGTGATCCTATCGACGTTTGTGCCTGAAAAAGAACATTTGCGGCACGCATTGCTTTTCTTATTTAATCAAAAGGAAAAGGCTGTGGTAATTCATCGTTTTCTGGTAGTTACATATGGTGAACACGCTCCATCGATTAGAACTATGAGACATGGTTTCGACAATTTAAACCTAGTGATTTCAATGTGATGGACAGTGCGCGCTCTGGTCGACCACAAAAGTGCGAAGACTATTGAAGCCCGGAGAAACCATTAATACACAACGCCATCGCCAACAAATTATTAATTTAAATCACGCATTGATCGAAAGACGACCGAAATGGGCCAGAAGACACGGCAAAATTATTTTGTTACGCGAGAATGCGCCATCTCACACAGAAAAGCCAGTGAAAGACACCTTGAAATCGCTTGGATGGGACATCCTTCCGCACCCGCCGTACAGCCCCGACCTGGCGCCATCTGACTATCACCTCTTCGCATCAATGGGGCACGCACTCGCAGAGCAGCACTTCAGCAATTTCGAGAAAGTTGAAAAGTGGTTCAACGAATGGTTTGCCGTAAAAGACAAGCAGTTTTTCTGGCATGGTATTCATAACTTACCTGAAGGATGGGCGAAGTGTGTAAACGCTGACGGCCAATATATTGAATAAACAAAAAATGAATTTCCCTTGAAAATTACGTGTTTTATTTACCACAAAAACCGGCAAAAACTTATGCATACACCTAGGAAGTTATGTGATTTTTAATACGATGATGCTGGATTTAGAATGTTAAACTAGTAGCATTTCCTGTAATATTTTCTTTTCATGGAATTGCTCGTTGTACTCTTGTTGTAGTTGGTGTTTATTGGGTAGTTAGGTTTTGTACGTATGTATGTTCAGTCTTCAGCCCTAAGGCTGGTTGGATCCCCAACAGCTCTGCCATCAGCTGTCATAGATGGCCTAGGCATCACTGAAGAGGTGTACTAGGGAAATGAGGAGTGAGGTAGTTTCCCGTTGCTTTCCTCACCGGGCCAGAAGTTGCTATTACATATCAGTCTGCCAAGCCCACTGAAATGCATGCATCAACCGACCCTATGAGCAACATTTTCACACCATTCATTGCAGGGACTGGCTGCACACGGAATAGCATTACTAGCATCGCTCATACCTCAGTCACTTTCATATTGTCAAAGACAAGGATAAGACAGAGACAGATCAATGAAAGTAACAAAATTGCTCTAGCCCACACCAGAAGACATAGTGCACTGTAAACACTAGGTCCTGCCAGCAAAGGCATTTTAACTTTGCATTATTATCACTTGTAATCTTAAGCTAGTAGTAAGCTCAACCTATAGCATTGTAAGCCGTAAGCCGTAGTGTTAAGCATTGAAAATACTTCAATTGTTAACTTACGGTAACTATACACTTAACTTCTAGGGATGATAGACGAACCAAAAGAGATATACACAGGCGGACATAAGTATTCATACAGAGACCCATTGACCCTATAGTCAGTATAAAATAGGCACGGTAGCAAACTGCGTACGTTGTTCGCTTCATCATGAATTGAAGCTATACATTATGCATACATACGCTAAAATACGTACAGTAAAATCCTGATCATACATGAAGAGATGTGGAAGATAAGGCCGGGTAGTGGTGATATGCCTCTACAGAAGTCTACACACACCCATGAAAGCTATCAACAAAATAGAGGAGTATGCATCAGTAGTGATGGGTTGCGGCTGGAATCGCGAAGAGTCGAATTCCATTTGTCCGGGGAATCGGGTACCCCATTCCGAGATCTATTCCGAAGAACTAGTAGAACCACCCACGTGCTGCACTGAATGTGTTCTGTAATGTAAGTTCGTTTTGGTTTATAACCAGGTCACTCTACAAGCCATGCCTGTCTCTCTCACACATTACTAAACCGAACGTAAATTGTGACAAACGTGTGCTTTAAGTTGTTGCGGGAACATTTTTATCCACCCATAAAAAGACTAGAAGACAAAGCAGTTATTTTAAGTTTGTATATTCTGTAACCAAATATACTGCTATAAACGAAATATATTTCTGTTAAATAGATATTTTAATAATAATAATAATAATAATAATAATAATAATAATAATAATAATGTTATTTGCTTTACGTACCAATAACTACTATTTTAAGGTCTTCGGAGACGCCGAGGTGCCGGAAATTAGTACCGCAGAAGTTCTTTTACGTGCCAGTAAATCTACCGACACAAGGCTGACGTATTTGAGCACCTTCAAATACCACCGGACTGAGCCAGGATCGAACCTGCCAAGTTGGGGTCAGAAGGCCAGCGCCTCAACCGTCTGAGCCACTCAGCCCGGCAACATATATTTTTAAAAAGCAATTACTATTGTCAATATGTGCATATGTCAAATGTCTCCACTGTTGTGTGAACACTTATGGCTGTCTTTGTATCTTTACGGTTAATGCTGGCGAACGGTGTGTAGCATTGAATCAGCTGCTATGTGATACTTGCTGGGGCCAGAGTAATAGGACTGATGGTATTACAAAATAATACATTCCTTTATTTTTATACATCTAAGATTTGAACAAAATAATATGTACATAAATAAAATTAAGGAAACTCAATCGTCAAAAATTACCAGTGTTTCGCCTCAGTGCGGCATGCGCTCTTCAGTTGGATACCGCACCTTCCCAAGACACTGGCCGGCTAGCACGCCGGTAGCGACACCTCTGCAAGCTATACATGTGATAAGCACAATGCAGTGTCGACGTACTAGGGGTTGCATCTCCATTTGCTATACAGTATATGCCCTCCCCAGCTAGCATGACCAAAAATATGGCTTCCTATTGAGATAGCTAAATAAAATTCAGGAAACTCAATCGTCAAAAATTATCAGTACTTCGCCCCAGTGCGGCATGGGCTCATCAGTTGGATATCGCTCATGCGAAACACTAGTAATTTTTGACGTTTGAGTTTCCTGAATTTTATTTAGCTATTTCAATAGGATGCCATATTTTGGGCCAAAATATGTAGGCTATATATTCTCTGTTATTTAAGACATAATATCAAGAAACACAAACAGCTATCGTGTCAGAAGTATTCGTACAGACATGAAAGCATTCTGTAAACAGGGTTGTAAGCGGAGTTCCCTTATGGTGAAAACTCGTCCGACAAACAGTTGTTCAGTCCGAGGTTGACTACAGCTGTGTTTGCGTGAACGATTGAAAAGTGGTGTCTGAATGAATCGTAAAGGAAAAGAAACCAATCAAGCAGAGCGCAAGCTTCTTATTAGACTCCACGATCAGTGCAAATCTTTATGGGAGATCTCAGTGCTCGTCGGGAGACCCCGATCGACAGTACAATCTGTAATAGATCTATATTGTGCCACTAACTCTGTGCAAAAACTGCCAAGAAGTGGACGTCCAGACGAACTGACTGCCAGAGACAAGCGTAAAGTGGTGGGTCTGATTAAGAAAGATCCAAAATTAAGTGCTCCAAAGATAGTGGCAGAGCTGTCAAATCAAGGTATTGCAGTATCTGAAAGCACAGTGCGCCATGCTTTCAAACAAGAAAGGTACAATGGTCGCAAAATGTTTATTGCTTCTGAAGCGAATCGGAATAAACGCCTTACTTTCGCAAAACAATACGTCTACGCACCACCCGTGTTTTGAAATAAATTTATTTTATTTGGGCAGATGGACGACAAATAGTATGGCGCAAAAGGAATACTGAGCTAGCGCCCAAAAACCTGTGTCCCTCAGTGAAATACGGACGCAGAAATGTGCTGATTTGGGGATGCACGAGTGCTGCCGGAATAGGGAAGATTCGTGTTATAGACGGTATAATGGATAACGAACTGTATATTGACATTTTGAAAACAAATTTGACTGCCGGTACCGAACAAATGAACCTCCAAAATGACTTCGTGTTCTAACAAGCCAATAATCCCAAGCACACCGCCCATAATACAAGACTATGGCTGTTATATAATGTTCCGAAACAGCTTCGTACCCCTCCTCAGTCCCCGGATATTAATCTAACTGAGCAATTTGGAGAACAGGATACGGAGAAGGTAAATTACGAGAGAGGCCACCATGGTAACGGCTTTGCAGAAAGAATGTGCCTCTATTTCCAATGAAGTAATGAAAAAACTCGTCGAATCAATGTCACGGCGTCTTTAAGCTATCATTAAAGCGAAGGGAAACCCAACAGGGCATTGAAAACCTGGAGAGAGACTGCATTCAGTTCGTTTCCAACAAACATAGTACGTGTACGAATACTTTTGATACGATAGCTTTTTGTATTTCTTGGCATTATTTCTTTAATACTAGAGATAGTATATACATTTTGTTCAAATCTTAGATGTATAAAAATAAAAGAATTTATTGTTTTGTAATAACATCAGTCCTATTACTCTAGCCCCAGCAAGTATCGTATAGCAGCTGACTCAATGCTACACACCGTTCGTCAGCTAGGTGTGCGAATACATACGGCGGTATCTGTATGTTGACTTGTCAAACAGGAGATAGCCCACATTATAAGCGCACTTGTGTAAAAAGCTTCATTCGTAACTTCAGTAAATATTACAGAATGTCCTCTTCAGGAGAGGACATTATGATGCGAGTAGTGTTCACGATTTACAAAAGGACTACCTGATTGAAAATCCATTCCCATCTCAGGAATGGCTTTGTAGCTAACCGTAAAGAATGGTAATGAAGTCATGTTTGTACGTTTTATTTGTTTTACGTCTCACCGACACATACAGGTCTTCTGGCGATGATGGATAGCAAAGAACTAGAATTAAGAAGGAAGCGACCGTGGTCTTAATTAAGGTATAACCTGGTGTGAAGATGGGAAACCACGGAAAATCATTTTCAGTGCTGCGACAGTGGGGTCCAAATCCACCATCTCCCGAATGTAAACTCACAGCTTCGTGAGCTCAACAGTGTAGCCAACTATCTCTGTGTCTGCAATTTGCGTTCAAACAGATTTACTCTAGGTACATCTACATGTGATATAGAGTAGATTTTCGATTACCCTCGTGCTGATTATTAGTGGAGGTTGTTTTTTTGTTTTCTTTTTTGTTGTTTTTTTTTTGCTATGGGCTTTACGTCGCACCGACACAGATAGGTCTTATGGCGACGATGGGATAGGAAAGGCCTAGGAGTTGGAAGGAAGCGGCCGTGGCCTTAATTAAGGTACAGCCCCAGCATTTGCCTGGTGTGAAAATGGGAAACCACGGAAAACCATCTTCAGGGCTGCCGATAGTGGGATTCGAACCTACTATCTCCCGGATGCAAGCTCACAGCCGCGCGCCTCTACGCGCACGGCCAACTCGCCCGGTAATTAGTGGAAGTTCGGAGCAGATATAACTAGGACGGGATGAAGGAAAACACATGGTAGCAAAAGATCTTCGAGGTTGACGCTAAAGGGAACTTTTAAAGAGACCCCATGAATAAAAGAAGTAGAATAAGAAGAGGAAGTTTCAAAACTTTGAAAATTGGAAGTCCAGTAGCATTGGGATTAGTTTCCAAAACTTATTCAACAAACTTACGCACTGATGATTTAGGCATAAAAAACAACGAACCTCATGTCCTAAGAGGCCTGAAGGGCCATGGCCTACCAAGCGACCGCTGCTCAGCCTGTAGGCCTACACATTACGAGGTGTCATGTGGTCAGCACGATGAATCATCTCGGACGTTATTCTTGGATTTCTAGACCGGGGCTACTATCTCACCGTCAGATAGCTCCTCAATTGTAATCACGTAGACTGAGTGTGCCACTAACCATTCCTCAGATACAGGTAAGCATTCCTGTCCTGGCCGGAAATCGAACCCGAGACCTCCAGCAGGCACGCTACCCCTACACTGCGTAGCTGACACAGTTTCGACATAGAATGAGGTAAATAGTAATGACATTACGTAGACTACTTATCTCATCCGCCACGCATTGAAAATTGACCAATCCAATTTACAGTTCATGTCAGTTACAACCAATCATTGTCGACTCTCACTGAAGTACACAGTTCAAAAAAAGTAGGGGAACATGTCTTGTAACGTTTGGTATGTGAACGTTAATCTGGTTCCATTGGTCGTACAGCCTACCTTGAGACCTTAGCTTCTCAGGGTATGTCAAATCGAAGTTATACTCCATCTGTAGGCGTAGCCATATATTAAACTGGCAGGTGACCCCTCAAAACAAAGTGAATAGCGGTGCATCCGTGTGTCGTTGTGAGACACACAGACTACTGCGGTCATCTGAGCATGTTGTACGTAAACCAACACATCCCATGAGACATCTTAACGAAGTTCAAGTCACAAGGGCCGTCACTTTGATCCAGGAAGGATGATCTCAATGTCTCTCCATCAGTTATTCAACGCTTGTGGAATCGCTACAATGAGACAGGCCATTTCACAAGGAGGGTTGGACAAGGTCGTGGACGCATGACAACCCCACAGGATGACCGATATCTGACCATCTGTGCGTTGCGGCGTCGTTCAGCAACTGCCAGAGAACTGCAACAAGACTTCAAGAGGGTCACTGGAGTTACGGTATCTGACCAGACAGTAAGGAACAGGTTAAAAGAAGTGTCCTTACGACTCAGACGTCCTGTTCGATTGCCCCGTTTAACGCAGCAACATCGCGCAGCTCGCCTTCTGGTTTTTTTGTTTGTTTGTTTTTTGCTAGGGGCTTTACGTCGCACCGACACGGATAGGTCTTATGGCGACGATGGGATAGGAGTTGGAAGGAAGCGGCCGTGGCCTTAATTAAGGTACAGCCCCAGAATTTGCCTGGTGTGAAAATGGGAAACCACGGAAAACCATCTTCAGGGCTGCCGATAGTGGGATTCGAACCTACTATCTCCCGGGTGCAAGCTCACAGCCGCGTGCCTCTACGCGCACGGCCAACTCGCCCGGTCGCCTTCTGTTTGCCCGTACCCACGTCAGCTAGCAACTTCGCCAATGGAGAGCCGTGTTGTTTACAGACGAGCCCAGATTTCCCTTGACACAGCGTGATGGACGTCAACGTGTATGGAGACGCCGTGGTGAGCAGTACATGCCAAATGTTGTCCAGTAAAGGCGACCGATTCGGACAAGGTTCTGTGATGATGTGGGGTGGCATCAGTATTGATGGCCGTACGGATGCCGTCGTCGTCCGTGGTTGTCTTATCATTGCGTAGCATATATTGCTACAGCATGTGTTGGTTGCTACATACTGTGTTGGCCCTGAATTCGTACTCATGCACGACAATGTCAGGGCTCATGTAGCGCCCATCACCGGAGCTGTCTTGCGAGAACTGGACATTCAAGAGATGGAATGGCCAACAGTGGGACTCGACCTTAATCCCATCGAGCATGTGTGGGATAGACTTAACATAAGTGTTCGTGGGCGTCCTGCTCCACCACAGATTCTCCAAGACCTCGAACAGGCTCTCTTTGAAGAATGGGACCTGATACCGTAACATGAGCTCCACCGACTTATACAGAGCATGCCGCGTAGGTGCCAAGCTTTGATAAATGCACGTGGAGGACATACACCATACTGAAGCTCTCCAACTGTGATAAAAATCCACCCTGGAAGACTGTTATTGCTTTGTTTTCGCCCCTATTTGGACATTTCCGTTTGTGTTCTGAAAATGAACGCGAATCCATTGAAGTTCTTTTGTATACTTCAACGGTAAAGAATAAAGGTTTAGCTGGTTATATACCTGGGAGAGAGGTATTGTTTTGTGGAGCATGGCATACGTTGAAAAACATGTTCCCCTAATTTTTTGAACTGTGTATTACCGAAACGAGGTTATAGTACCAGGTAGAAACTGTGTGAAAATTATCGGAGGTGATTCGCAATTCTTTCCGCTTCGTAACCTAACGCGTAGTCGAGAGACGTATTATTATTATTATTATTATTATTATTATTATTATTATTATTATTATTATTATTATTATTATTATTATTTATCCATTTACCCTCCAGGGTTGGTTTTCCCTCTGATAAGCGAGTGGTCCCACATCTACCGCCTCATGGTGGTGTCCTGGAGCGTGAGATTTTGGGTTGGGGATAAAACTGGGGAGGAGGACCAGTACCTAGCCCAGGCGGTCTCACCTGCAATGCTGAACAGGGGCCTTGTGGGAGGTGAAAATATCAGAAGGGATCGGAAAGGATAGATCTCGACCAAACTAAATATTTAGAGTATACTCATCCAGGAGCAGGTTCAGATATGTATATGATTTAAGAATCACTAAATAGACTGGGGGTTTGTAGGAAGGCTAGAACAGATTTTTTTAAATTCCTCTTATACTACTGATTTTCTGTAAAATCCATAGACTATGTGTGAAAAGTTCCTTCAATTTAAATAACTTTTGATATGTGCATATTTTTCGCTTACTCTTTAAATGACGGAGAAAATTACTATTTTCTGCGTGTTTCATGCTTTGCATTGAGTGATGGACACGCGCGCAGACCATCAACGAACCTACCGGTTTCCATGGCAACGTCTCTGAGTGCTTGCCGGCAAGGAAGTAACGTAATGCCATTGTTGTCATTATTCCTGTGAACTCGTGGTTGTTCGTTGGCTAGAAGACGTGTGAGACGTCAAGTTGCCATTCTGCGGGATATTTGCGGAATACCGTTAGAGGTTACAATCGTCTTCTAATAACATTAGGAGTGACTGGTAATATTTCAACAGTTCCCTGGAGTGTAGTCCATTATTTCAAACCGTAAGTGTTTCATAGCATTTGCTATAATTTTTGCTCCGTTTTCTGCTTTAATTTGTTGCCTCCGCCTTGCCTCTTTATGCTTCAGTAATAAAACCATAAATTATCTTTTTATCTAAGAATCCCTGCACCTAAATTTCACATCTATTACCGCTTTGTTAAATCCGCAACTTGTTATCATCACAATTTAGTGAGGGACATTTCATTTTTCCAAAAACCCTCTTGGTATATACATGTTTGTCCTAACCACCTGTCCTCAGTTACTCTATTACTTTCTCCCTTAAATTATCCGTATGTATGCGAGTACTAATCCCGAAAACTGGACACTCTTTCCTTTGAGGAAAAATTCCAAGATGTTAAATTGTGTAACTTTTTGGCCCCGAAAAGTATCGAAATATGGAGACAGTTTTAATGATGGTGGAGACCTTCGTTTCGGGGTAATTGGTGGATAAACAGTAAATCTGTCACAAAATAGATAACACAATCGCCGTTCAATTGGCAGAGATCTACAACTCTGGTCCTATGACGGTTTATATTTTCTCGATCCCTTGTACGTTAGATAGAGCTGCATTTCAAAATTATAATCAAATCCCCCCCCCCCAACTCGATTGTGACTGGCGTTAGGAAAGGGGGTCTGTCTTTATAATTAAAACTACCCATCACCATAGTGAATGACAATAGGCAAGTCAGCGTATCGTTACAGTAGAATATCCCTAACTGGATTGTGAACGGCAGTAGGAAACGTGGCCTGCCATTGTTATCAAAACTCCCCAACGCGCACCTTACAGCGGATGGGGTCCTCCCCCTGATGTTTCTCAGATAACGCTAGAGACATGCAATTTAATATAATCTTACTGACAGCGAGTACAGTAATTTACGTAGAAATTCATATACAGTGTGGAGTACCGTAGCGAAGCAGGGGTACATTTGCTAGTATTATATAAAACAGGCCTCACAACGTTTTCCCATTTTATTAATATCGTTTATTCAGTACCGAGCAAGCGGCCGTGCGGTTAGGGGCGTGCACCTGTGAGCTTGTATTCGGGATATAATGGGTTCGAACCCCACTGTCACTCTTAGCTCTTTCCTATTCCATCGTCGCCATAAGACTTGTCTATGTCGGTGCGACGTAAAAGCAACTTATAAACACTCAGTAAACACAGTAGTCTTACCCTGTACAACTCGTGGTTTCATTTTGTTCAGATAATTTCCCTCGTGATGCGCGCTCATGTAATTGTCGGCAAAATGAAACACACTCATTATCCTCCTTGATAATTATGTAAATATTAAATTGTATACTATACTCTGTAAAAAGTTATATTAAATCGCAGTAGCAACCCCCTTCGTGCAATGCCTCTCCCACTTCTCTTCAAAGCTTCTCATGTCTTAAATTATTTCAGTAATTACTCCATGAGTAATCGTAAAGATAACTTCACTCTTCCACCAACTGCATTACGCTGATGTTAAATTCAGGAACTTTTCTCCTTTTCAGATGAAGTGAACTGAACACTGGACTGCGTCTGTCGCTCTGCAAACAGCTACAGTAGATACCGTCTGGTGGTCTGCAATACCACACTGACGTCAGCGACGACACCTGTGCACCTCCAGACTGAGTGCGGCTCTTCATTTGCCACTGAAGTGCAACCTGCACAATACAGACAAGAAGTGTGCAGCCTGTCTTAGTTTAATGAAGTTACGGTATTAACGAATAAATCCAACTTTGTTTAATTTCAAGCATTCAATGATATTGGTTAAATGCCATGTCATGATTTTATTTATTTATTTATTTATTTATTTATTTATTTATTTATTTATTTATTTATTTATTTATTTATTTATTTATTTATTTATTTATTTATTTATTGTGCTTCAGACAGGTCCAAAACCAATGATGTGAAACGCATCTACTATTACATTAAATTAAAAAAGATCAGCTTTAAAATAATAGTTACTATGAAAGTCCTTTATGAACTAATAATACAGTTTTCTTCAGTAGCATAATATCGACAATCGTAAACAATATGCCAAATATTCAGTTATATATGGGCATAATTTAATAGCTTCCGTGGCTCAAGTGGCAGCACACCGGCTTCTCACAGCTGGGTTCCGTGGTTGAAATCCCGGTCATTCCATGTGAGATTTGTGCTGGACAAAGCGGAGTTGGGACAGGTTTTTCTCCGGGTACTCCGGTTTTCCCTGTCATCTTTCGTTCAAGCAACATTCTCCAATATCATTTCATTTCATCTGTCCGTCATTAATCATTGCCCCAGTGGAGTGCGACAGGCTTCGGCAGCCGGCACAATTCGTATCCTCGCCGCTAGATGGGGCTTCATTTATTCCATTCTTGGCCCGGTCAAATGACTGGAAAGAGGTTGTGGATTTTCATGGACATAATTTAACAAGGTATTTAGATCAATTTTAAACCTGTATTACATTATTATAAATGATGATGGTGGTTATGTTATCAAAGATGAAGATGATGAGGTAAATGGATCGCGTACCTCTCAGCTAGTTTTCTAAAGATAGTTGGTTCCTACACTACTTTCCACAGCCTTGAGGATAAAATTCCATGGTTTCCTATTTTCACACCAGGAAAATGCTGAGGCTGTACCTTAATTATGGCATCGGTCGCTTCCTTCCCACTCCTAGCCCTTTCCTATCCCATCGTCGGCGTCAGACCTGTCTGTGTCGGCGCGACGTAAAGCAAATTGTAAGTTTTTAAATTAAGTACATGGTATGAATAAAAAAGAAGTAAATGAATTAAAACTATGAGCTTAACAATAAGAGTCGATAGAGTGGGTTTTTTATTTAGAGTAGAAAACAAATGAAGTATTCGTTTACATAGTTTTACTATGGAAGTATATCTAGCGAAACTGTACTCATTGTTATACTGATTAAATATTTTTTACTGAATGTAACACTGGTGTGAATTACTGTATTGCTGGATTCTTAATCTTGAAGAGTACATTTTGGATGTGTAGGCGGATTAGGTTATTTTTATTTTATTATTTACAAGTTGATTTACGTCGCACAGTCACAGATAAGTCTTACGGCGACGATGGGACCAGAAAGGGCTAACGAGGGAAGGTAGCAGCCGTGGCCTTAATTAAGGTACAGCCGCAGCATTTGCCTGGTGTAAAAATGGAAAACCACGGAAAACCATCTTCAGAGCTGCCGACAGTGGGGTTCGAACCCACTAGGCCTATCACCCGAATACTGGATACTGGCCCCACTCAAGCGACTGCAGTTATCGAGCTCGGTGTGAGACGGATTCTTAACTTTTTTTTTTTCTTTTTTGCTAGTTGCTTTACGTCACACCGACACAGATAGGTCTTATGGCGACGATGGGAAAGGCCTAGGAATGGGAAGGAAACGGCCGTGGTCTTAATTAAGGTACAGCCCTGGTGTGAAAATGGGAACCGACGGAAAACTATCTTCAGGGCTGCCGACAGTGGGGTTCGAACCCACTATCTCCCGGATGCGAGCTCACAGCTGCACGCTCCTAACCGCACGGCCAACTCGCCAGGTGGATTCATAACATACTGGTTGAACGGAGAGAGAGAGAGCTACCAATCCAATTGATAAATAGTTCATAGATTAACAGAAGAACTGCGATTACATGTCTTTTTGCCAAGGATTTATAGCCAGGCTGTTTCATTAAGTCACCATAAGAACCAAATTTAGGATAACTATTAGTTATTTTGTACGTAAGATGTCTAAGAATAATGTTGTGGCTTAGAAGCAGTTGCTTATCTGTTTAACCTTTACTTGTTATCTAAATTAAATCATACATTTTTATCATTTACGAGCTCGCCTGGTGGCCACGATCGTAAAGGCGTCTAATCTGTATGGTCTGACACCATGGTTAGCCGTTAGTAGAAAAATAATTCGTCCGCCTCTGTGGTGTAGGGGTTAGTGTGATTAGCTGCCAATCTCGGAGGCCCGGGTTCGATTCCCGGCTCTGCCACGAAATTTACGAGGACTGGAACGGGGTCCACTCGGCCTCGGGAAGTCAACTGAGTAGAGGTGGGTTAGATTCTCACTTCAGCCATCCTGGAAGTGGTTTTCCGTGGTTGCCCACTTCTCCTCCAAGCAAATGCCGGGATTGTACCTAACTTAAGGCCACGGCCGCTTCCTTCCCTCTTCCTCGTCTATCCCTTCCAATCTTCCCATCCCCCCCCCCCAGGCATAGCAGGTGAGGCCGCCTAGGCGAGGTAATCGTGATTCTCCTCAGTTGTATCTCCGACCCAGAGTCTGAAGCTCCAGGACACTGCCCTTCAGGCAGTAGAGGTGGGGATCCTTCGCTGAGTCCGACGAAAAAACAAACCCTGGAGGGTAAACAGATTAAGAACAAGAAGAAAAATAATTCACCATCAGAATGTTGGCCGGCAGGGTAGGCGAGGTGGTGTTATACAATTTCTAATCACCAGATTGCGTTCCAAAACCCTGTTCACATGGAGCGAGAACATATGGCGCTATTGATAGTGATTCGTCCGTCGGATGGCGACGTTACTCTTTGTGCAGACCCCTTGGTGCTATTCGACAGTAGTAGGCTATATGCCGGCACCGGATTTCACCGTCTCCTTTCTTATTATCCTATGTCATGCCATTCATTTCATTTCATTAACAGGTTGACGTCAGGAAGGACATCCGGTCGTTAAAACTCGCTACGAAGATTAATCTCGCTTCATACCTGACCCCGTAGAGAAACGGTATAAGGTTTGGATATACATACATCACAGTGCGCAGTAGAGAGAATAATTGCCGGGCTGGGTGGCTTAGACGGCTGAGGCGCTGGCCTTCTGACCTCAACTTGGCAGGTTCTGTGATATTTGAAAGTACTCAAATACGTCAGCCTCGTTTCGGTAGATTTACTGGTACGTAAAAGAATTCCTGTGGGACTAAATTCCGGCACCTCGGCGCCTCCGAAAACCGTAACAGTAATTAGTGCGACGTAAAGCAAATAACATTAAATTAGAGAGGATACATATCAGTAAATAGTGGAGCATCTATGTATGTTGACAGGCGCAGTATTCATATGTATGGTAATCGGTACGTAAAACTATACACTAAAAAGCCAATATCGCCGCCCTATTCTCTTTTTTTTTAATGGCTCATCACTGCTGCCAACTTGACTAGTTACATATTGAAATCACGAGAGACAATCATCAACAATGTAAGTATCAATAATGGAGGTTCCCTTACCCAAGTAAATGAACAATCAACCTATTCATAATTACGTCGGTTTTCAAGCTCAATGAAGAATTCTTTCTTTCTTTCTTTCTTTCTTTCTTTCTTTCTTTCTTTCTTTCTTTCTTTCTTAATCTGTTTACAGTCCAGGGTTGGTTTTTCCCTCGGACTCAGCGAGGGATCCCACCTCTACCGCCTCAAGGGCAGTGTCCTGGAGCGTGAGACATTGGGTCGGGGGATACAACTGGAAAGAATGACCAGTACCTCGCCCAGGCGGCCTCACCCTGCTATGCTGGACAGAGGTGTGGGATGGGAAGATTGGAAGGGATAAGCAAGGAATAGGGAAGGAAGCGGCCGTGGCCTTAAGTTAGGTACCATCCCGGCATTTGCCTGGAGGAGAAGTTGGAAAACCACTTCCAGGATGGCTGAGGTGGGAATCTAACCAATCTGTAACTCAGTTGACCCCCCGAGGCTGAGTGGACCCCGTTTCAGCCCTCGTACCACTTTTCAAATTTCGTGGCAGAGCCGGGAATCGAACCTGGGCCTCCGGAGGACTGAGGCGGACTGAATGAGGAATTAAGAAAATAAACACTCTCTCTCACCCTCACTCAATTTAATGTTATATATTACTACCTTAATTTCATATACGCATTACTATAACCTATTACTATTTGCCTGGCGTAAATTACTCAGCTCCCTTCTTGTAATCTGGTATTACAGTACTTGTCGGACTTACGTGAAACCACGCTGTAATAATACATACAAACAAATATAGTACATGTATCCCGGTTTT
The DNA here is from genome assembly GCF_040414725.1 of Anabrus simplex. Classification (NCBI taxonomy): domain Eukaryota; kingdom Metazoa; phylum Arthropoda; class Insecta; order Orthoptera; family Tettigoniidae; genus Anabrus; species Anabrus simplex. The sequence goes on from NC_090273.1 coordinate 93,897,196, forward strand.
TTGTTTTTTTTTAATTTCGTGTTGTTATTTCTAGCCGAGTGCAGCCCTTGTAAGGCAGACCCTCCGATGAGGGTGGGCAGCATCTGCCATGTGTAGGCAAATGCGTGTTATTGTGGTGGAGGATAGTGTTATGTGTGGAGTGTGAGTTGCAGGGATGTTGTGGGGACAGCACAAACACCCAGCTCCCGAGTCATTGGAATTAATCAATGAAGGTTAAAATCCCCGACCCGGCCGGGAATCGAACCCGGGACGCTCTGATCCGAAGGCCAGTACGTTGACCATTCAGCCAACGAGTCGGACATGTATGCTGTAATTCAATAAGAATACACAAAGGCTAAGTCAGTAAACCGTACCGAAGCAGTGACACAACAAGGTCAGGTGAGGTTGGTTACGAAATTTCCTTCTATTTCAACTGAACTGATCATTTGCTTTTCGGAGGAGTTCTTGCGGATATTGCTTCTTATACATCCTAATTGCATTTTATACATACGAATTGGATTAAATAAGACCGTATTAATAAAATGCTGCGTCCGTCATTTAACTGCAACAACGTTATTAAATGCAATATTCGAATATGCCACAATTCTACTTACCTGGTATCCAAACAGACTTATAATCCTACAGAAAAATAAAATTTGCTTTACTTATACTCGCAAATGTAATAGTAGTGATTTTGACAATACGGCAGCGACAATATGTAAATCACGCAAGTCATGAAAAATCCCATGACTGCATAGCGCCAACGCGTAAGATTAACCCAAAAGTTAGAAAATAACTATAAATCACTACCTTCACCTTAGTGTATGTGTTTTTATGGCAAGGACTTTAGCGCGAACTTTGGCCGGCCGGTTACCAATTCACTCGAACAGAGTGGCCCACGACGAGTCAACAAGGGACGTTTTAAGGCATTCCATTTTCTCGAGAAGTACTTATCGGATTCTGAAAATAATTACACCCTTGAATTTACAATGCCTATGTCTCCAATGCAGGGGGTAGAAAACAATGCAGTTCTATTTACATCAACGATGTAGGTACGTACCGAAATTCTGGATAGATACGGACACTTTGGAAGTTCCTTTATGAGCCCCTTAGTAACATTACTAAACGTGAAAACAGAGTGTCGATATTTTCAAAGGTTTACGAGTTATTTGATGTGAACATTTCAACTTACTCATTGTGTACGGGTATATTGACACGGTTTATAAAACACACAGTAACAAGACAAGAGAGTCTGGTTACTTACAATAAAAATTCGAACTGTTTCTTATTTTAAACCAAAGATATGGTAAGAACACACATGTTACTTACTGTGTTTGTGAATGTACAAGTTAGATGACGCATGATACGACCTGCGTTCACCGCACTCTTTCACTGAACGTGCAGGGAGAGCTGCTTATGTTGACTGAAGTTTCCTCTGGACTACTCTAAACAAAATATTGCCCTAGAGCTTTGATCTTCATATCGATTTCTTCCCGAACAAAAATTCACTTTTTAAAAATATCTTGTAAAAACGTATAACGTTCAAGGAATATAAGATGGATTAATATAGCTTAATGAGAAAACAATATTGTATATATATTTTTGTAAAATCCTTATGCCTTCATTTTGTGTAAAATGATATTAATAGAATAGAATAGAATAGAATAGAATAGAATAGAATAGAATAGAATAGAATACTTCCAATCCCTAGTTCCGGATCGCGTGGAACTGGGGGAGGGAGTTAATTTATTGCAATCCATTTGTTCGTACATGCATTAAATTATCCTTCTTACAATTATTTGACTATTCTTTCTTAATCCTTTTATCCACCAGGGTTCGTTTCTGCCCTGGACTTACCGAGGGATCCCACCTCTACCGCCACAAGGGCAGTGCCTTGGAGCATGAGACTTTGGATCCGAGGGATACAATTGGGAAGGACGACCAGTTCCTCGCCCAGGCGTCCTCACCTGGTATGTTGAAGAGGGACCTTGTGGGGGGAATGGTACGATTGGAAGGGGCAGACAAAGAAGAAGAAAGGAACCGGCCGTAGCCTTATGTTAGGTTCCATCACGGCATTTGCCTGGAGGAGAAATGGGAAACCGCGGGAAACCACTTAAGGATGTCTGAGGTGGGGATCGAACCCCACTCTAATCAGTTGACTTCCCGAGACTGAGTGGATCCCATTCCAGCCCTCGTAACACGTTTCAAATTTCGTGGCAGAGCCGGGAACCGAACCCGGGCCCCCGGGTATGGCTGCACCGCAGAGGCGGGCGGACTTATTTGACTATTACTACATTAAATTTATTATATTTAATACTCATAATGTTTATATTAATTCCATATATTATCATCCCATTTTTCTCTTCTTTTAACTTTCTTTTTGCCCTAGATGTATTACAATGCTACATATTCTAGGACTAACATGCATCTTACCCTTAATTATTTTAGTTAGTGCCCTTTTTTCATTTCCTTTGGCCACATACTTTTAAAATAAAGAAATGCCATTCTTTCGTGTGTAATCCACTCTTTGTTTAATTTAACAATTGTATAGAGTTATTTCTCTCTTTCTATTTTCGTTTTATATTCACTGCCCAAATGTTTGATTGAATGGATGAATTGTCAGCATTCGGTTCAGAGGGTCCCGGTTTCGATTCCCGGCCGGATCGGGGATTTTAATCATATGTGATTAATTCTTTTTGCTTCAGGGGCTGGGTATTTCTGCTTTTTACCGACACTCCCCCTTCATATTCGTACAGCACATCACACTATCAACCACAACAGAAACACGCAATAGTGATTGCATTCCTCCATATAGGGTCGGGGTCAGGAAGGGGCATCTGGCCGTAAAACAGGGCCAAATCCACATATGTGTGACAAAGTTTCCACCCGCGACCTACAGGTGTGGGAAAAGCGGTAGAAGAAGAAGAAGATTCACAGCCCAAATATTAATAATAATAATAATAATAATAATAATAATAATAATGATAATAATAATAATAATAATAATAATAATAATAATAATAATAATAATAATAATAATAATTCCGCCTTTCCCACACCTGCGGGATCGCGGGTGCAATGTGGGTCGCACATGTGGATTTGGTATGTTTTACCACCGGATGCCCTTCCTGACGCCAACCCTATATGGACGGATGTAAGGTGGTGGTGGTGATTATTGTTTTAAGAGGAAGTACAACTAGGCAACCATCCTCTATATAACACTAATGAGAGGGAGAAATGGAAGGTCGACACTTCGAAAAATGAAGATAACCGAGCTCGATAGCTGCAGTCGCTTAAGTGCGGCCAGTATCCAGTATTCGGGAGATAGTAGGTTCGAATCCCACTGTCGGCAGCCCTAAAAATGGTTTTCCGTGGACGGATGTAATCACTATTGCGTGTTTCTGTAGTGTTTGGTAGTGCGGTGTGTTGTCTGAAGACGAAGAGGAAAATGTTGAGACAAACACCCAATCCCCGAGCCAGAAGAATTTATCATTCCCGATTAAATTCCTCGACCCGGCCGGGAATCGAACCCGGAACCCTCTGAACCGAAGGCGTCAACACTGACCATTCCGCCAAGGAGTCAGACAATAATAATAATAATAATAATAATAATAATAATAATAATAATAATAATAATAATAATAATAATAATAATAATAATAAATTATTAAGTATTATTAAACAAAGTGAATGTTGCTTGCAACAACTGAGGACTGAAGATAAACAGTAAGAAAACCCAGTTCATGGTCGTCAGGAAACGGCAAGACGTCCACGTGCAGCTCACTCTCAACAATGAACCCATCGCTAGGGTTCACCAAGACCAGTATCTAGGATGTTACCTCAACCAGAAATGGGACTGCAGCCAAGAAATACGGGTCCGCATTGAACATGCGAGAAGCAACTTCATGCAGATGAAGAAACTGCTCAACAACCGCAACTTACAACTAAACCTAAGGCTCCGTCTGTTCCGTGCCTACATCTTTCCCACGTTACTTTATGGAATGGAAAGCTGAACATTTACTCAAGCTCTCTGCAGAAGACTGGAAGCATTCGAAATGTGGGTGTACAGACGGATGCTTCCCATTTCGCGGACAGACAGAATCCGGAATTCCGAGGTGTTGGATCGACTTGGAAAGAAGGCTGAAGATATGCTGACCACTAAAACGCGGAAGCTGAGATACTTCGGCCATAAAATGCGGAATGATAAGTACAGAATCCTGCAGCTTGTTATACAAGGAAGAATAGAAGGACGTAGGAGTCCTGGTAGACGACGAACTCTATGGATGAAGACCCTCGTAGACTGGTATGGGTTGGACACGATGTCTCTGTTCCGTGTCGCTGCATCCAAATTCAAGATCGCCATGTTGACCGCCAACCTTCGCTAGAAGATGGCACATTAAGAAGAAGAAGAAAAATAATGTTATTGTTTTTACGTCCCACTAATTATTTTTGACGGTTTTCGGAGATGCCGAGGTGCTAGAATTTTGTCCCGTAAGAGTTATTTTACGTGCCAGTAAATCTACCGACACGAGGCTGACATACAGTATTTTAGCACTTTTGTCATGTAAAGAAAACAAGGTGAAATTCTTTACGTTTTGCGGATAACTTTGCTCAGCGTCATTAGAAGAAAAAATCGACCTTTTATGAGAAAGACTTCTCCATTTCAAAAGTGGACATTTCCAAAATCATGGAGTGATTTTTCCTTCTTCTTCTTCTTCTTCTTCTTATTTTATTATTATAGCCCGTCTCCTCCCACAAGGTTGTCGACAATCATAGAGTGACTTCTTATTATTATTCTTCTATCCCGGCTCCTCACAGAAGATTGGCAACAATCATAGAGTGATTTCTTCTTATTCGTATTTTTCTTCTCCTAGCCCGTCTCCTGACAGAAGGTTGGCGTCAATCAGGGAGTGATTTTGTCCTTCTTCTTCTTCTTCTTCTTCTTCTTCTAGCCCGTCTCCTCACAGAAGTTTGGCAACAATCATGGAGTGATTTTCCTTCTTATTATTCTCCTTTCTCTAGCCCGTCTCCTCACAGAAGGTTGGCGACAATTATTATGGAGCGATTCTTCTTTTTCTTATCCTTCTTCTTCTTCTTCGCCGGGCTGAGTGGCTCAGACGGCTGAGGCGCTGGCCTTCTGAACCCAACTTGCCAGGTTCGATCCTGGCTCAGTCCGGTGGTATTTGAAGGTACTCAAATACGTCAGCCTCGTGTCGGTAGATTTACCGGCACGTAAAAGAACTCCTGCGGTACTAAATTCCGGCACCTCGGCGTCTCCGTAAACCGTAAAAAGTAATTAGTTGGACGTAAAGACAATAACTGTATTTCTTCTTCTTCTCCTTCTTCTTCTTCTTCTTCTTCTTGACCGTCTCCTCACAGAAGGTTGGCTACAATCATGGAGTGACTTTTTGTTTATCAGTGTTGCTGTATTCTGGATGTTGAACCAGTGTCGGAAAACCCATGTCCTCGATTATCTCTTTTTTGATTTTGCTATTTGCTTTACGTCGCACCGACACAGACAGGTCTTATGGCGACGATGGGACAGGAAAGGCCTAGGAGTGGGAAGGAAACGGCCGTGGCCTTAATTAAGGTACAGCCCCAGCATTTGCCTGGTGTAAAAATGGGAAACCACGGAAAACCATCTTCAGGGCTGCCGACAGTGGGGTGCGAACCCACTATCTCCCGGATGCAAGCTCACAGCTGCGTGACCCTAACCGCACGTTAAACTCCCCCGGTCTCGATAATCTTCTCTGCTCACAACCACGCTTCTCTTTCATGTCCTCTATGATCAGTTCTTTCAGGCTTTATTTGTCTTTTCTGAAGTTGTGACCGAATTAGACTGCTTTCTTGCAGTTTTTAAGGGTTAAAACTCCACACGATTTCCCGACATGGTGGCGTACCTCCTCGTTGGTGACGTGGTCTACCCATAGTATCCTGAACGTGCTTGCCGTCGCAGCGGAGTCATGCGTCCGTCGTGTTCTCTATGATTGGGGCCGCACCAAGATTTGTTTGCACATCACCCTTTCTAACCTGGTCCAAGTGAGACTATCCTAGTGTCCACCCCAGTGTTCTTATCTCTTTAACATGGAGGACCAATCGTCACTTCCTAGCCAAACTTTAAGAGCCACAGAGTATACTTTTTCTAGTAAACGTATGCCTTCAGGTATTCAGACGTCTTCTTATCGCAGATGGATCGTGGGTTCGAATCTCACTGTCGGCAGCCCTGAAAATGGTTTTCCGTGGCCACTTCCTTCTTCACTCGGAACATGTTGTACTTACCACCTGAAAATAATCACAGCTCCATTTAAAAAGCATCTCCGTACGGGCCATGAAGCCCCTTGGAGGAGTGGAAAGTAAAGGTTTCCACTATCCGTAACCTCGGCACTTGAGTGGTTAGCTCTACGCCCGGCCGCCTTTGCCCCCAGGAATTAACCTGGTACTCATTTTTGGTGTAGGCTGAGTGAACCTCAGCGCCATGTGTACCTCCGGAAGTGAAAATCTCGTTTCTTAAATTTTACGACTTCCTGACGGGGAATCGAACCCACGTCCGTCCGAGCGAGCTGAGCACGCCTTTACCGCGTCGACCAGGCAGCTCCTAATCACAGCTCCATTTGCCTCTCAAAATGTACTCTTAAGCTCTGCTTTCAATGATGTATCACTACAGTGGTAAACTGTAAGAAAGAACCGAGAGCTCTAACTTCGCCACCTACAAAGGTATAACTTTCATCCGGGAGATAGTGGGTTCGAATCCCACTGTCGGCAGCCCTGAAGATGGTTTTCCATGGTTTCCCATTTTCACACCAGGCAAATGCTGGGGCTGTACCTTAATTAAGACCACGGCCGCTTCCTTCCAACTCCTAGGCCTTTCCTATCCCATCGTCGCCATAAGACCAATCTGTGTCGGTGCGACGTAAAGCCACTAGGAAAGGTATAATAAGTAAATAAATAAATAAATAAATAAATAAATAAATAAATAATGCAGTAACAACAATAAGACAAAACTGCCATTTATAATATTAATAGTTTTACATCGCACTAACTAATTTTACGGTTTCCAGACATGCCGAGGTGTCGGAATTTTGTCCCGCAGAAGTTCCTTCATATGTCAGAAAATCTGCCGACATCGAGGCTGGTGAATTAACTACTGGAAAATAATCAGGACTGGATTTGCCACCCGTCACTCAGTCCGGCAAAGAAACAGACTTCTTGGAGAGATATTGCTAATGAATTGAAGAACAACTTATCAAGATTTGGACGAGTTTACCCTCTCATTAAATTTACAGCAACAAATTTCCGTTCGAATTCGCCAAAAGGTGGAGAATATGTGAGTCAACCTATTCATGACTGAACCACAAAGAGGACATTCACATTCTGCTTACTCATATTTGTATGGAAGCTCATTTTGAAATGTTAGGCCTTATTTTCACCCCCACCTCCACATTTGTTTGATAGTACACCCTCTTTACGCACAGAATTGAAAAAAGGGGAAAAAATACCTATCTCTTTAATAGACTCATTTATAGCCTGCATTTTTGTTCCCTTTTAGTCATTAGCCGTGTTGGGAAATGATACTGTTATTATTCAGTTCCGCCTTTTGCCAACCTCGTATGAAAATAAATAGCAATTATGCTGTTTTTTCCTTCAGCTCCAATATTTCCACTACATGCAATTAATTACGTGACTCTACGCCCGATTTTTTATTATTAAAATTTTAATGAATATCGTGATACATAATAACATGTTATCTGTTAAATCATGCTGGCCAATACTTCAGATTTATTACCCAAGTAAATGTAGAAAAGTAACATTGAATTTATATGTGCCCTTCAGCCAAGCAACTTAATGTTGAAAACATCCTAGGGATATGAGCTACGAATTTTAGGTAAATAAAATATAACAAAGTAATGGAATATATTCTTTATTTATTCCCAAACATTACAATCCTTTCCTTAGTCATCGTTATCCGGTCGATTAGATTAGCAGTTTGCCTTTTTTTTCTACCGCAACGAGCGCTAATGATATTTAATGCAGAGTTTCACTTAAGCCCTCATAACTACATTCGGTGTGGACATTTATTAAAAAAATCAAAAAACGCCTGAGGATATAGAACCAGAAAGAATTATGTAAATAAGTTAATTTGGCTACGATTTGAATAAAAAAAGAAGAGTAAAAATACGACCGAATTTAGGCTGTTTTTCCGAAGCTGCAATTAGGCCAAAAGTGATTTTCGTAATTTGTTCTTTCTTTCTTTCTTAACCTGCTTACCCTCCAGGGTTAGTTTTCCTCGAACTCAGCGACGAATCCCACCTCTACCGCCTCTAGGGCAGTGTCCTGGAGAGTGAGACTTTGGGTCGGGGATACAAATGGGGAGGATGACCAGTACCTCGCCCAGGCGGCCTCACCTGTTATGCTGAACAGGGGCCTTGCGGGGGATGGGAAGATTGGAAGGGAGAGGGGAGCAAGCGGCCGTGGCCTTAAGTTAAGTACCATCCCGGCATTTGCCTGGAGGAGAAGTGGGAAACCACGAAAACCACTTCCAGGATGGCTGAGGTGGGAATCGAACCTACCTCTACTCAGTTGACCTCCCAAGGCTGAGTGGACCCCGTTCCAGCCCTCGTACCACTTTTCAAATTTCAATTTCGTGGCAGAGCCGGGAATCGAACCCGGGCTTCCGGGGGTGGCAGCTAATCACACTAACCACTACACCACAGAGGCGGACTAGAGCTATCCAAGCCTCACAATTTGAAAATTTTCTGGGCTCTTTAGCCCATCAACTTTCGGCACAATTGAGGAAAGTGCTTGATTTTACGCTTTACTTAGTATGGGCACCCCTACTTTGTCAACATTAATACATGTCATACAGAAAAGTAGATCATCGAGAAAGTCGCACAACTTTGAGTACACTGAAAACTGGTATTAGTATGTAAAGGATTCCAATAAATTTAATCTTCCTGTCATTCTTTCTTATATGCCATAGGTCTATTGCAAAGCATCTCCTTCCATCCTCACCTCGGTCTACCCAATCTTTCCTTCCCTTTCGGTCTTAGTTTACAAGACGGGACTCCATTCAAGGCACTCCATTCAAGTAACTTTGACGAAGTTCGTCAGTATGCCATTACATACCGGCGTGATTGGAGCTGAGCGTCCTCATAACACTCTCTACATAGCATAAGGAACGCCACTCCTTCCTAATCTTCAACCCAAGCTAAGCTCCAAACACAGTTTCATTAAATAAGCCTGTACTCATTTCGTCGGAAGAGAGGATGTTTACACATTATAATTACCTCTTATTCATTATTTCCACTATTAACAAAAGAGATAACTTTTACGCAACACTTCCTATCCTTGTATTTGTCCTTCGCAAATCACTATACTACTGAAAATCCAGTGGCGAAACTACTTGGAGTCATTTGAGGCAATGCCTACCCTAAGAAATACGATTAAATATAACTATCGTAACAAATGTATCTGCCGTTGTTATTGTGTTAAATCAACAATAATCTCTTTTTGATATGTGCTACATGATGACAGCAGATGATGTGCTTCGCTGATCGCCCCGCTAGATGGCGACAGCAGACCACTTGTTCTGAGAGGGAGGCAGTCTCTAACTTGTCTCACCCAGGACTTTTTATTTCCCTTCCGTCAGCTTTTGAATGGCGCGGGGTGGTGGAGGAAGGGTACGTTTACCGCCCGCACTCCCCTCTCCGCAAGGTCTAGAGCCTAGAGAGGCAAGCCTCCTTGCTATTTGAGAGGGTAATCCGCGCGAAGGTGACAATGAAGTACCCTGTTGTTAAGTGTGTGCTTTTCTTTTGAATTAGTAGACAATCCATGCATTATTGGCTGTATTTGTGACAATTCAGACATGGACTGTTAGTTGTGTAAAACGAGACAATATCAGGCAGGCTCTTCATTCATAATCTGACAGCGTTTCATTCATTTTTAGTAGATCCTCAAAAAGAGCTCATCGTCTGGAATCCAAAGGATTCAGACTTCCACAAGCATGCGCTACCCGTTAGAGCTATCACTCGAGAGCAGTCCACACAATATTTTCACACAATGACGATCTAAGACAGGTTTTTGAAGACATTGCAGAGAATGATGAGGGTTGGGACAGTGAGTCGTAAAATTCTGCTGTAGGATTGCTTAACATACTCAAGAAGGCCCAATTCATTTATTTGCTCTGTCTCTGTAGATAAAGTTTTGTTTATAGAGACCATATCGTTGCTCTACTGCAACGTAAAAGCACACCTGATGTAATTCTGTGCAATACTGAAATTAGAAAAACCACTGTATCCTCAAGGTCCTGCGATCAGAATATACAGTATCATCTTGCGTAGTAAAATGTCGCAAAATAAATAACGAGATAAATGTAGACGACAGGACATTCCAAAAGCTCAAAATGTTAACATATGAAGTTCTTGACGCCTTAATTATGCAAATGGAAATACGGTTTGGCGATTTTGAAAGCATCCAGTTTGAGTTGTTGGATCAAACTCAGTTCATAGTTTACAAAGAGAGCTTCCCTGCTATTAAACTGAACAGTCTTATGAACATTTACCGCTGTTTTAATAGGAAAAGACTAGAAAGTGAATTGATTAAGATTTATTTCGATATTGAAAAACATTTGTCCCCTAAAACTTTTACATTACATTGTCCTCAATGACCTCGAACCAGTGTATGTGGAAATATCTTATTATTATTATTATTGCTCTTTGTTTTACGTCGCACCGACACAGATAGGTCTTATGGCGACGATGGGACAGGAAAGGCCAAGAAATGGGAAGGAAGCGGCCGTGGCCTTAATTAAGGTAGATTTACCTGGCGTGAAAGTGGGAAACCACGGAAAACCATCTTCAGGGCTGCCGACAGTGGGGTTCGAACCCACTATCTCCCGGATGCGAGCTCACAGCTGCGCGCTTCTAACCGCACGGCCAACTCGCCCGGTTGTGGAAATGTCAAAATTGATTCCTTTAATATTAACATTTCCTGTGACCACTGAAGGGAGTATGAGCGCTCTGAAGAGGATAAAAACATACTTGCGTGATTCAATGAACAATGAAAGACTCGGGAGTCTTCGTACCATTTCTATCGAGAAAATGCTTGTGAAGAAATTGGTGAGTGATCAAGTATTGAAGGACCGAGTGATTGACCATTTTGCAACCAAGACAACTCGACGTTTGGAACTACTGTACAAGAAACTTTAAGGTAAGATTTACTGCCTACCCATTAATTAACTAAATGCTTCGCCACTGTGAAAATCACTATCAATACAAATACTTACAGTATTACACTACTGTATATAAATGTTACGTATGCATACTGTATTAATAATTGCTAACCCTTTTCAATTTGTTTTACGTTGTACCAAAATAGACAAGTCTTACGACGACGATGGGATAGGGAAGGGATGGGAAGGGGAAAGGAAGGGAGCGGATATGGCCTTAATTGTTTCCAACCATCCTGTATATTGTCTAGTCTTGTATTCATTCATAGCAATTACCGGGCGAGTTGCCTGTGCGGGAGGGGCGCGCAGCTGTGAGCTTGCATCCGGGAGATAGTGGGTTCGAACCCCACTGTCGGCAGCCCTGAATATAGTTTTCCGTGGTTTCCCATTTTCACACCCGATTTGAGATCCAAGCCGAGAAATCAGCATCAAACAGAAACATACCGTGGTTTTACCATAAGCCGGTGTCACTGCAGCGCACTTGCTATGGTGATATCCTGTCAGGTCGGACGTCCGTGTTTCAATCCCTTCCCGGGCGAAGATTTTTTCCTTCGATTGGTGATCTCAAGTCAGTCTTGAGCAACGTGCAGGTTTAGCAATATCGCCTCGCAAAGTTAATTTGAATTTGCCCGCAACGCGATCTGATTGGCTAACTTCCGAAGCTGATAACACGACAACGGCACGAGATATCGATTTTTTTAAATTCTATATTAGTATGACCAATCCTCTTACTCAGCCACTCCCAAACTGCGGTCCGCGAACCCCTGGAGGGGAAGGGGGCACTACAATAATTCAAGGGGTCCGCAAAAATAATGTAAGTTGTAAATACTTAAAACGCGAAATTGTGTTGTACAAACACAAATCATAGATCATTATTTTAAATTTAGGAACATATGTCTTCACTGTACGAAAGTATAGGTAATCCTTGGCCGATAAGTGGTACAAGTTGACAGTATCTTGTGAAGACCTTGTACTACAACTCCACGTCTCTGATCGACTTTCGGGTCCATGACATTCTTTATACACTACAATTTCTAGAAAGGAAATACTGCGTTTTATGCTTTTCGTGACAACATATCTGTGTGAGTTAACCTTTTCTGCTCGCAGACAAATGGAAATGAAGTACAGAACGTAACTAATGTTGAGGTTGATCTTCGATCCAGGTGACTATGCTTGGGAAACAACTATACCAAGTGAATTTTCTCAAGTAATTCTCCAGATCCACACTGTTGTAATTATCATTAGCCAAGTGTCACAATATTTTATAATTTCTATGCATATACAGGTGGCGCAAAAGTCACTGGACAGTTAGTTACAAGAAACCGAAAGTAACAGCAAGACGTAGTATAGTAGAAAGTTTTAACCCGTTAAGTTGTTATAACCAAATGGCGTTGACTACGCTTTGTCAAGGTGGTATACAATGCTATGAAAAACAAAGCAAATACGATAATCAAACTAGTGCATTGTTGAAAGCGTGATCTGTGAGACGTGTTTACAGCTGTAGTTTTCCGAATTGTCACGGTGTTAAGCCGTAGCTTGCATGGTGAAAAAATATTACGTTGCTTACACCCATGGGTTCAAGGGATCCAAGTGTAAATAATTTTTTCTACCACATATTTTATCAGGTTTGGAAACTTTTCTGAAATTTCACGAGATTTAACTGCTCATTTTGAATGAAAATATACATTTAATTCACAGTTCCTCTTGTACAATATTCTTCACATCGATTTATTTAAAAGAATTACAATTCCAAAAACACTTATTTTTAATATCCTATAACCATACTCAAATTTTGATTTTTTTATATATTAATAGTTATATTGTTCTGTCATAAAGAATAGGATTTACATATTTACTGAAGTATTTTCTCAAAATAGCCACATTTGCACAGATTTGCAATGGGGAAAAATGTCTGTATTAGTCTGTTCTAATAAAGTTCAAGCAAAGAGTTATAGGATCAAACCTTCAACGAAGGAGAAAATTACTTTTAATCACCATAAGAAAGCTTTAAGTCTTTATAATTCAGCACACTTCAAGCAAATGACAGTTCCACAAGACCCGCACAGTGGAAATCGACACTTAACACATGCACGACAAGCCTTCCTCCTCCTCACTTTCACTAGTACTTGAATTTTACTATGTCCGCCAATTTCAAACTCACTTTCTGCGTCCGATATATCACTTAAATCTTCTTCTAACAAAGCTCTCACATTATCACTCCTTAGTGATATATTATTCCAAAAATAACTTTTTAGGGTACACAAAAATTAATTACTTTCCTTACACACATGGGTCCCAGAGACCCAAACGCTGTAATTACAGACAAAAGGAAACCTCAGCGCGTCCGCATCTGCAAGGTCATGTAGAGGACGAAAGGAAAGGAGAGTACATGGAGGGTAAGCGCAGTGCGGCCAACATGTGAAAAATTACTTACAAAAGAAAACACTCGCTGAATTCAGTATTACGTTCTTTGGCTAGGGGGTCCTTAGAGATGAATGCGATATGCTAAGGGGGACTCAGAGACAAAAGGTTTGGGAAACCCTGCTCTAACGCATAGGTTCAATTGTTTCTGAGAAAAATGTACCTGTGAGGAAGTTCTACAATATCCTGCGCTCTTTTTTTATTTTTTATTATCAACTGTACATGTCTCTAATATTGCCATGACTTATTTACCGCGGACATAGACACATTGCGTAAAAAATACGAAACTCAAGACACTTATGCTTACCCTGCCCATGTTCAGCGCAGGATGCATCTGTTAAACAATAGTACCTTAGCAATTATATTTAATTGGGTGGATATTAAAAATTTACTCCTACTTGCCCATACGAATTTGTAAAACAACGCGTCATGGGCGCTCACAATTAACTCATTAAGCGTCAAGGTAGTTAGAGTAAGAAGTAGGGATCACGCGCAGATCTCCCCGCCACGCTTGGCTGTCGATGACGTCAGCGTGCACCCTCAGCGCCTTTGCCTTCTGTATGAGGTAGGCTAATACACAGCTGTAAGCTATTCTGTTTTAGCCACAAGTTAGAGATAAGAGATCTCACCTAACAAAAGGCATTCCACTTCACTATTACGAGAGTAATAATAGGAGATCAAATACAGTGTGAATCCAGCAGCGTTTCTGAAGTATTTCGATCTGTATAAAAGGTTGTAACAATGCTAAGACTGTGATCGCAGTGGAATGGCCATTCCGTATGTTCATGTTTTCAACACGCATAATAACAGTAACAAGGGGCTCTAATTGTTACAGACTCGAACATTAAAGCTTGATGACTGCAAGAAATATGTCCGTTGTTATAAGCAATATTGGGAAACTATATACACTGTCAACAACACAAACAGCAAATGTTTGGAAACTGTCCACAAAACAAACAGTACAGTAAATGTTCTCCTCCAAGTGCCAGGAACTGACAAATTTCACGTTAACATTATATAGGCCATATAAATTAATGAGCCTGTATACTAACATTCTTAGCACTGGTTTCATATACAACATAATAAATTGCCTTTCATTAAAAAAATAACAGGCTTGTTATACACAAAGAATAATGCTGATATTTAAAAAAAAGAATATCAAACACACTTATCCATAGCATCAGTGGAATTTCTTTGCTTTTCTTCTTTCTTTATCGGTATTGTATTAACTGAAACTCGGTCTCCATTCGAATGAAAGAACAGCTTCTCACGAAGCAACTTGCAAGCTTATAAATTTCGGGGAAATTCTTCTTCAGGATATCCGTAAGGTTTGTGATGATGTTAGAACCCTCTTTCAGTTCTTTCCCGAGCTCGGTAGCTGCAGTTGCTTAAGTGTGGCCAGTATCCAGTTTTCGGGAGGTAGTGGGTTCGAACCCTACCGTCGGCAGCCCTGAAGGTGGTTTTCCGTGGTTTCCCATTTTCACACCAAGCAAATGCTGGGGCTGTACCTTAATTAAGGCCACGGACGCTTCCTTCCCACTCCTAGCCCTTTCCTGTCCCATCGTCGCCATAAGACCTGTGTCGGTGCGACGTAAAGCAACTTGCAAAAAAAATGGAACTCTTTTTGAAATCTAATTTCCACCCCTTGTAGTTTGACCTGTTTTCTCTCCGTAATCGCTTTCTATATCGAGGTTCTTCTTCTTTACCCTAAAAGCTACAATACAGCCAGTGAAGTTTTCAAGCAGCTCATCACGATCCTTGGTTTCGCGACTGTCCTCGAGCTGTTTTACTAGCTCTTCAACGGCTTAAACGAACCCTTGCTCATCCTCTGGTAAATAATTGGATGTTGTGGGCTCAACGCTGACCTTAGACTGGCACACGATATCCGAGTTTGAATCCAGTTCATCAGTAGCATGTAACATTTTTGGGCGTAGTGTTTCATAATCTTCCGGAGAACAGATGGAATTTCTTATCGCCTCGGAAGCATTGAGGCTAAGAAGCAATGATCTCACCTTTCGCGTCACATCTGTCGGAAGAGGATGGTCATAAAGACTTCCGAACCTTCGAAGCTGAGAAAGATAGCTTGATAATGACTTGATTACTTCTGTCACCATTTATTTAGGTCATTGGCTTTAGGGAATACATGAAAGTGTATGTTTCGTTCCTTCGCGTGCCTGCTATGATTTGTGCAGCCTGCAATGGCATGACAAAGCATACTGAAAAGTGTACACTATTACTGCTTTTTACGTTTTATCACATAAAATAAACACACACGGTTTCTTATACACCACAGATATGTTACTATCGTGTATCATTAGCACCTAGCTTCTGCGTGTACAGCGATTCTTATTCGAACTACCTCTACGTCATTCAGAGCATATTCAACGCGATGGTCCTGCGTGACGTCACAGCTCTGCTTTGCTACTGCGCACCTCTCTCGTGATCCCTACCTTGTATTCTACGTACCTTGATTAAGCGTTGTACTGAACTACAGGTTAGGGACGTCGTAGCCTTATGATTAGGGTTCGGAAGTTTATGACCTAAAGAAATACAAAATATGCAAGCAAATTTACCCTAAAAAGTAGCTGAATATGATTAAAATTACAAAATCCTTTTAATAACAACCACCTACTCAATACAATATATTACTCATTGAATTATAAAATAATCATGAGGTGTCTTAAATAAAGGAACATGTTTCGTTCGACATAGCGAACATCATCAGCCTTAATTTACAAAGATTAGGTCAGGGCCCTGAACTGAATGATAAAAATTGTTAAAAGAGTGACAATGCCATAATAAAAAGTAAAATGATAACATTAGACTTGAAATTGTAACAATATGTACAGATTAACAGCAATTATTTGTAGAGGAATACTTTGAACGATGGTAGTCTATAAAGTTAAAACAAACTTGAGGTTGTTAAAGTAAAAAGATATAGATATAGTGGATTGTGCCATAATCTGCTCCATCCATCTCTGGTTTGCTGGAACTCTCCCTACTTTCAAGTTTATAGTTACTTTTTAACGAGTCCACATTGGTGTCCTACGTTGTATAAGATTAATTTTACTGCTAGCGTGTAAATACGGACTAGTTCAACTTGTATTTCCTTCTGGTATTGTGTTGGCTCTCCTACAGAATTCCTAACTACTGAAGTTCACGTCATTTCAACCTTAGTTTCGTCATGCGCCTTTTAACTGACTCAGTTTGACTCGTACTATTCAATAAACTCTATTTCAACTTTTGTTTTGCTCAATTTAAGAACTCCATAGTCAATAATGAATCCACGCTTCACGCATTGACATATATTTTAAGATCCACTATATCTATATCTTTTTACTTTAACAACCTCATGTTTGTTTTAACTTTATAGACTACCATCGTTCAAAGTATTCCTCTACAAATACTTGCTGTTAATCTGTACATATTGTTACAATTTCAAGTCTAATGTTATCATTTTACTTTTTATTATGGCATTGTCACTCTTTTAACAATTTTTATCATTCAGCTCAGGGCCCTGACCTAATCTTTGTAAATTAAGGCTGATGATGTTCGCTATGTCGAACGAAACATGTTCCTTTATTTAAGACACCTCATGATTATTTTATAATTCAATGAGTAATATATTGTATTGAGTAGGTGGTTGTTATTAAAAGGATTTTATAATTTTAATATATTGTCCTCAATACGGTTCTATTATGAGATTAATTACATGTAACGTAGCTGAATATGACCCAGAAAGGTAAAATATGACTTAAGCAATAAAAACGGACGAAATATTCAGTATAAAATTGCTTTCAAGTGGGTCAGGGACCCATCATACACAGTTATTTCTCTGATTTCGGGTAAAATGAGCTCAGGAGAGAAATGCAGTTTTCCCTTAACATGTGAACCTTACTAATGATATATTTCCGAACCAGCAACATCCCTTCTGTCGGTGAGAGTATTTTCCAAGGCTAGTTAAATTACACTGAAGAAAATGGAAATTGCAACACCCAGAAGGAGTGGTGCTACATTGCTGCAATTGAACATGCAAGACGAGTGTTCAGGTCCCTCTGACCGCAAGTTTGGACAACAATCAGTACAGGATGTGCCCACCACGAGCTGCAATACATTGATGAATTCGTCGAGGCATGGAGTCAATAAGGCCCTGGATCGCTTCCTGAGGAATTGTGGCCCATGATTGCTGCACTGCACGGGTCAGTTGTTCCAGAGTTGTGGGTGGCTGAGGACGGTTGGCCAGTTGTCGACCCATCACGTCCCACACATGCTCAATAGGACTGAGGTCTGGGGATCTGGTGGGCCATTCTAAGGTTGTGATGTCGTGGAGAGCTTCTCTGGAGATGCGTGCAGTGTGAACCCGGGCATTGTCCTTCTGAAAAATCCCATTAGCAATGTTCGCCATCATAGGGACAACCACCGGTTTGAGTACCCTATCAACGTACTGTCGAGCAGTCATAGTGCCCTCAACAAGCACTCATTGTGATTTCATATTAAAGCCAATAGCTCCCCAGACCATAATGATTGGTGTTGGCCCTGTGTGCCTCTCGACAATAACATCTCGGCGGCCCCTCTCCCCGGTACGTCGGCGCACACGATTCCGGCGATCGCTGCGGGCAAGACAGAAGCGCGATTCAGCACTAAAGACGACCCTATGCCATTCGTCGACCCACGTCCATCTTTCTCGACACCAGGCCAGCCTTACGCGTCGCTGTTGTGGGGTCAATGGAACACCTTCTGCAGGGACACGGGCTCATAAGCCAGCTGCACGTAGGCGATTACCAACTGTTTGTTGTGTAACGTGGGGTGCCGCAGCTGCTCGAATTTGCGCTGCTGTTGCATGGAGTTCCATCCGGGCCATCCGAATGATGCGGCGATCCTCTCCCACAGTTGTCTGTCGCGCTGGGCCTGTGCCAGGTCTACGAGTGTGGGCACCTTCATTTGACCACTGCTGCCATACACGTTGTACCGTAGATGCCTGTCGGTCAACACGTGCAGCGACAGTCCTTAACGATAATCCAGCTTCACACAGCCCAATTATCCGAGCCCTCTCAAACAGCGACAGTATGATAGCGTGCTCTTCTCTGTCGTCGAGGCATGTTTGACGGGGAACACTTCACTGCGCAGACTGCAAGTCAACTACGCCACACCAGAGTCCGTATACTGGAGTTGATTCCTCCGCGACCAATCACGTGGGGAGACCTGTAGCAACAATCTACTGGGTTTGAAACTATGATCGTTTACATACCTACATAGCATCGTTCCATATCTTGAAAATCAACACAAACGACCAATGCCTTCATGGTGTTGCAATTTCCATTTTCTTAAGTGTATAACAGAGAAAATAAACTCTCTTCACCGGAAACGGCTGCACTCATTTCTTCCTGTAACCACTACATGTTAAGAAAGACTGTTATTAAGGAAGAATATTTATGTTTGCATACAATAATTCTGTCTATAATACCACCAAATAATTAAAGTATTAACGAAGAGGCGTGTTTTCGCACAGTATTAGCCATAAATTATACATTTCCTACAAAAATACGCGTTCAGTTCTCCCGTGCCAAGTTCAAATTGCGTGCTTGGTATTTAGTCAAAGAATCTCCGGAGGCTTCGATTGAAAGCGTGTGGAGCCTCCGCTTCGTAAACTAGCGCTCCATTAACAGAACAGCGCTACTTTACATCCTGGCGCATGTTTTCAGTATACTCAAGGTTGTGCGGTTTCGAAAAATGTTTCCTTATCGATAGTCTGCTTTTCCTTATGACACTTTTACTACTACTCCTCCTCATCCTACTAACTACTGCTACAGTCAAACCTTCCCTAACGGACACCTTTATTCAGCGGACACCTCCCCATACGGACATTTTTCCATGGAACCGACGGTGTCCGCAGAAGAGAGGTTCGACTGTATTACTACTGTACTACTATTAAAACGTTTTCATTCCGTACCTTGTCCGACTCGTTGACTGAATGGTCAGCGTACTGACCTTCGATTCAAAGGGTCTCGGGTTCGATTCCCGGCCGGGTCGGGGAATTTAGCCCGGGGCCGGGTGTTTGTGGTGTCCTCAACATCCCTGCAACTCACACACCACACATAACACTATCGTTCACCACAATAACACGCAGTTACCTACATATGGCAGATGCCGTACACATTCAGAGGAGGGTCTGCCTTACAAGGGCTGCACTCGGCTAGAAACAGCCACGCGAAATTTTAAAAAAAGCCGTACCCTGAAAGGGCATTCACCTTAGTGCAGGAAATTGCAAAACATCGGAAAACCATTCTCAGGACAGCCGACGGTGGGGACCAATTTCTTCTTCATCTCCCACATACAGAGGTTTAGAGCTGCGGTAGAGCCGTGACCACCCAAGAAATACGGGCGGGTTAGGAAGAAGTGTTGGATGAAAAAGAGGGGTAATAAGGATGTGAGTTAAAGGAGGATTTGGTAGGAATGTTGACCGCTTGGCTAAGTACTTTGTTGTTTTTATGGAGTTACATCTATATAAATATAATAAATGTCGTGACTGACTGACTGACTGACTGACTGACTGACTGACTGACTGACTGACTGACTGACTGACTGACTGACTGACTCATCATCACCGAGCCGAAACTACTGGACATAAAGAAATGAACTTTTGGGGATATATTTATATTACAGTGTAGGTGCTCACTAAGGAAGGATTCTTGGATATTGCTTCGCTAACGGGGTGGAAAGGGGGTGAAATTTTAAATGAGTATATCTATATCTCAAAAACTTAAAAATTTTACAGACGTAAAAATTGGTATTTGGAATCTCCTTTGAAAATAAAGAAACACGTATAATTTGTTTTCAGAAAATTGCATTAGTGGCAGTGGAGAAAAAAGGTGAAATAGGATTTGAATACCTTTTATGAGGACACTTACATCTCAAAAACTGAAAATGTTACAGGCATTAAAATTGGTATTTGGAATCTCCTTTAAAAATAAAGAAACGCGTACTTTTAGTTTTTGGAAAATCCAATTAAAGGGGGGATGAACAGGAGTGACAAATTGGGTGAAATTTTTAAAAAGATTATATTTACAGTATATCTCAGAAATGTAAAATGTTTCAGACGTGAACATTGGTATTTGGTATCTCCTGCAAAAGTAAAGAAATAAAAATAATTTGTTTTCAGAAATTCCACTTAAGGGGAGCTGAAAAAGGAGGTGAATTTGATATGTGGCTGTCTAAACCTGACAAAGTACGCTACTACAATGTGTATGTTAAACCAAACCAAACTCCATGGTGTAACAGCCCCGAAGGGCCATGGTCTACCAAGCGACTGCTGCTCTGCAGGCCTGCAGATTATGAGGCGTCGGGTGGTCAGCACGATTAATCCTCTCGACCGTTATTATTGGCTTTCTAGACCGAGGCCTCCATCTCACCGTGAGATAGCTCCTCAATTGTAATCACATAGGCTCAGTGGACCTCGAGCAGCCCTCAGATACACGTAAACATCCCTCAGCTGGCTGACCTGGCCGGAAATTGAACACCGGACCTCCAGGTAAGAGGCAGGCACGCTACCCCTATACCACGGGGCCGACTATGTATGTTAAGACATGCGAAAAATGGTAAAAGATCTCATGAAGTTTCTCTTTTTCATAAGTTTTACCACAATATTAATTTAGACTGTTCAGGTGATTAGAATATACTGGGTCATCCAATTATCTTGGAACCCGATCGGAGACTGGGGAGTTACTAAGCCGTCAGGTACGCGGCAGGGAGAGAGCCTGCTGGGACTACCGGTTCTGGCTTTGTCTGGCAACGCAGTTTGTTTTGTGTTTCAATGAGAGCAGCACATATGTGCAAAGTGAAGTGAGAATAAATGGAAAATAATAATAATAGGCATAATTATTCTATTCCACATCAGGTGTATATTTTCGATCCGCATGTTTGTACCGTTGCCTACGCTATAATACAAGGCCTTGAAATGCACTCGTGAAAACAGGCGGCATCCTAGTTCACCATTCAGCCACCAGGATCGCGTTCTTGCCCCCTTGTGCTCGCATGGCCGTATATCTTAATAAGTAAATTATTTATGTATGTACGTATGTTGGGTGTTCAGCCCGAAAGCTGGTTTGATCCTCCACAGCTCAGCTAACAGCTGTCATAGACAGTCTAGGTGGCACTGAAGGGATATACTAGGAAAATGTGGAGTGTGGCGGTTTCCCGTTGCTTTCCTCTCCAAGCCAGAAGTTGCTTACATATCAGTCCGCTAAACCCACTTAAATGTATGCACCAACCGACACTATGAGCTATATGTTTGCGCCATTCATAACAGGGACTGGCTGAATAAGGAATGTTATTTCTAGCATCGCTCATAACTCGGTCATTTTCATATTGTCAAGCTAAGGATGAGACTGAGACAGGTCAATGAAAGTAACAAATTTATTCTACCCCACACCAGAAGACACAGCGCGCTGTAAACACTACATCTCACCAGCAAAATCCTGAATAAAAAGAGCTGAAATTTTTCGCGAGTATGTACAGTACCTCATTTATAGAGCGGTGCTTCATTGGCTTGGATAGGTCACTTAAGTCTTAAAACTTTCCTATTGAGGGGTCTTATCAAGTTTCAAAACTTTCCCTCTTCGACTTGAGTGGCTCGAAGCAATGTTGTCTAACAGAGGTCTTAGAAATTTTCGAAATAGAAGAAGAGGTAGTTTTTCGTATTTACATTTTATACATTTAATTTCAATGATGGCCATGTCTTTCAGAATAAAAAACGTACACATTTTTAGTAACTGTCTTCCGGGAAAGTACTGCACATCAAAGGTGACAAATTCCATCGTGCACTGCAGAAGTGCCACAAACGATGATTTCGAGTATCTGAGGACTCCTCGATATTAACACAATGTTGGACTTTCACTAATTGGAGAAGAGATATATTGTAAACAGTTTTCACAGTCTTTTCGTTTTTCTGCCACACACACTATGTATCCTGCTACCATAGCTACAGAAACTGTAGGTGTTGGCCCTGAAACAAACTGATCATATTCATATACTAGCGAACAGTTAACAATAAAGTATTGTTCAAACAGATCTGATGTAATTTGCCTATCAAGGTTTTTGTGATGATAGACATTGTGTGTTCAGGAAGCTACTGAATTCGCACATCCTCGCGACTTTCATGCCTTCGGCTTTTGTCATCCATCTGGGACACTCTTGATTGTAGTAAACTGGTTCATACAATGAGGAACTTCTCTTCATCCCCCAGCTCAACATTACCATGTTTTGATGCCGCAATAATCCCAGTATGGTGCGTGGTTTCCATTGCGTTAGGGCATGACCTTGCGTCCATCGTGTCACTGTACCCCGCTTTGCGTAGTAAGTGCCTGAAGAAGAGCTCGAGGTCATCGCTTGTTAGGTTCCTCGTCAAGAAAATAACGCAAATGTATACTTATGAGGTATTTTATGCAGGCCAAGGTAGACTGGGTAGTTAAGACCAATGCCTGATACGTTTCCTACGTGAATATTTTCTCTTTCTCTGAATGCATTTGAATTTTCTTAATATAAGACAGGAAATCATTAATTAACCAACTGAGGCGTGCATCTTCAATGCAAAAAAATGCCAGTTTGTTCTCATCCCTAAAATATGTTCCTTGTGATGTGTTGCAGATGGCAAGCGCATCGAAGAATTTCATAAAATGTTCCATATAACAAATAGTTTTAATCTGTCTCTGTCTTTAATGCTTTCGGGACAAACCACATCCACACTTTTCAAACCAGACATTGTTTCAGGAGGGGAATACAATTTTAGCTTTTGCTACATACATTTTCTCCAAATTTGTTGGGCAAATTACTTTTCTGGTTAGTTTCCTTACCGGCTTCATAATAATTGAAGATTTCTGAAGTTTGAAAAGGCCTCTCAAAGATCGCCGGTCACGGTAGCATTGTTTATAAAAGAAGGTCCCGTGACAAATATTGGGATAGCACGCTTTTTATGACGTGACTGGGATCAAAACTTAGGAACAGAGGTCTAGTTTCATTAGCTGGATGTGCGTAATACTTCCTTCGCATAATGTTTCGAACATCGAACATTCACTGGAAACTTGTGAAATGAAATGTCACTACTTTTAATTTCTCGTGAATGACAATAAGGAACACAGCAATAAACCATGTCTGGAGCTGCGAGTGCTTAACATCAGAAGAATACACAGATTCACAACCAACTCACTCAATAAGCACATTTAAAGGCGCGAACTTGGTAGACAGGTAGCAAGAAAGCGATCCTAGCGGCCCGTCATTGAACTTCAGTGTGACCACTTCGATAGCGTCTTACGGGCTCTATTTAGAGGCCTTGCGTTATAACGTAGGCAACTGTCCGTACAGAATCCTCTCATGCTATTAGGAGATTATTTCAAGAGAAATGTCTAGGTGTTCGAGTTACAAGTCGTGGAGGGGTTCATAGATTATTTAATAAATTTCGTGAAACGGGAAATATTAATAAAGTAATAATAATAATAATAATAATAATCGTATGGTCTCAGCTACCGTGTGCAGACATTCTCATTTGGCCCCATCTGGCTGTCTGCTCGTCAGTTTCGACGTTCCGTTTTACTTTAAGCCTACTAGAAGGCAGAGCAAACCGAAATTCTCTCGGGCGTCTATGACTGAGTTTGTAATCAATATTTGTCGGGTGAACACCAAATGTGTCACCAAAGATCTTTTACATGCCGACATCATACGACATGGAGTGGCGAATGGACTTTTTTCCGCCCTTCAAAAATCCGACTACCTCTGCCGGATATGAACCCGCTATCTTGGGAACCGGAGGCCGACACTCAACCACTGATCCACAGAGGCAGTTTTGTAAATATTAATGATAAGAGTTGAAGAAAGCGACATACAGTGCTAACAGAAAAAGGGCTTGAAGACATTGGACAAGGCCTGAAAAATTCTCCCAGCCGTTTTTCTCAGCAAACGGGAATTTCTTTCGGTTTCGTACAAAGGGCTACGAAGTAACTTGTTAAAACCCTATATACAATGATGCAAGAACTTAAACCGGGTGATCGTGTGTAGGATTAGATTTAGTGAATGGATTCTGAAGAAAGTACAGACGGAAGAATTGATCCCAGTCTCATTCTCTTCTCAGACGAAACGCAGTTTCATTTACGTGGACACGTAAACTCTCAAAACGGCGAATACCGGAGCGCCAGAAAGCCTAATCTTCTCCATGAGGAACCTCTTCATGACGAGAAATTAGGGGTCTGGTGCATAAGAATTTATCAGGCAGTCACTCTAGCTTGCTCCCGGCCGGCGAGAAGCGATAGCTGGCCGCCCAAGACCTCAGCCTCGCCTTAGCTGCGGTTCTGAGTTAATTGGATGACCCTGTATATTCTTATGAATGTTCCTCTTGCTGCGATAAAAAAAAATACCAATACCCTTATATTACAAGTGTTTATATACTTATTTACTTAATGGCTGGTTCGTATTTGGCTCGTTTCTCTGTGTCGACCTCTCCTGGCTGACAAGCGTCGACCTCACGTCTAATGGTGGGATCGCATATAAAACTTACGCGGAATCGTTTTCTCGGTCGATAGCAATTGTGTATATTCTTAGATTACTTCCACTGTCAGCCCAATAACATTCAGCCATGTATTTGAAATAAATAACGAAATAAAATTAAAGCTTTTACATATATCCCCTCTTAACAATATGAAGTGGGTGAAGTATGACAGTGATCTTTCTGTTCTTGGTAAACTTGTATAAGCTCCACGTGTTATCTTCCTTCTCTCAAGAATCATAGGAGTTGCATATTTTGAGCCCATTTGGAAGAGTTTTATAGACTCTTCCTTCCTCCGCAGCTATACTAAGGCCTGCTTTTTTATAGTCTTCTCTTCGTGTTTCTAAGAGATATAGTTTATAACGTATTGATTTTAGAATGGGTGTACTGACGACTCATAAAAAACCAACATTCTCCCTCCCATATAGCGAAGGGATGAAGAAACGACCGCTGTAGCTCTAGGGTTGTACCCAATCTTACAAAAAATCAAAGTTCAGATGGAGTATATTCACATATGAAGTATTATCAGAAATAAGATTTGAATTTTTTAAATTAATTTCAAGTTTAGTGAAAGTGAGAAATATAACTCAGATATAGTTCATTAAATGTTCGTTGTTACTTTTACTTTGTGTAAAGTACTTTGAATATTGTGGTCATTGAACTCACGGATTTGGTGCCTATTGGCCTATTGTTTTAGCGTCCCACTAACTACTTTTTGTCAGTTTTCGGAGACGCCGACGTGCCGAAAGTTTGTCCCGCAGTTCTTTCACGTGTCAGTAAATCTACCAACACGAGGCTGACGTATTTGAGCACCTTCAAATACCACTGGACTGAGTCAGGATCGAACCTGCCAAGTTGGAGTCAAAAGGCCAGCGCCTCAACCGTCTGAGCCACTCAGCCCGACTTTATGTAAGTATGTGTATGCAGTGTTGGGAAGTAATTGAGTAGAAGTCATTGAATTAGTTGTAACTGCTACTTTGTATTTTGTTTGGTTGGTTGTTGTTGTTTTTTTTTGTTTTTGTTTTTTTTTCTAGTTGCTTTACATCGCACCGTCACAAATAGGTCTTACGGCGACGATGGGACAGGAAAGGCCTGGGAATGCGAAGGAAGCGGCCGTGGCCTTAATTAAGGTACAGTCCCAGGATTTGCCTGGTGTGAAAATGGGAAACCACGGAAAACCATCTTCAGGATTGCCGACGGTGGGGTTCGAACCCACTATCTCCCGGATGCGTGTTACTTTGTTAGCAATTTTTACTTGTAACTGTTACTTTGTCAGTAATTTTTACTCCTAATTGTTACTTTTCAAAAAATGTAATTTCTTTCTTTTTCCGCCTCAGTGGTGTAGTGGTTACTGTGATTAGCTGCCACGCCCGGAGGCCTGGGTTCGATTCCCGGCTCTGCCACGAAATTTGGAAAGTGGTGCGAGGATTGGTACGGTGACCACTCAGCCTCGGGAGGTCAGCTGAGTAGAGGGAAGTTCGATTTCCACCTCAGCCATCCTCGAAGTACTTTTCCGTAGTTTCCCACTTCTCCTCTAGGCAAATGCCGGGATGGTACCTAACTTAAGGCGACGACCGCTTCCTTCCTTCTTCCTTGTCTATTCCTTCCGATCATCCTGTCAACACACAAGGCCCCTGTTTAGCATAGCAGCTGAGGCCGCCTGGGTTAGTAATGGTCCTCCTTCCCAGTTGTATTCCCGAACCCAATGTCTCACGCTCCTTAACACAGCCCTTGAGGCGATAGAAGTAGGATCCCTCGCTGAGTCCGAAGGAAAAACCAGCCCTGGAGGGTAAAAGGTTTCTTTCTTTCTTTCTTTCTTTCTTTCTTTCTTTCTTTCTTTCTTTCTTTCTTTCTTTCTTAACCCGTTTACCCCCCAGGGTTGTTTTCTGTTGGACCTCTACCACCTCAAGGGCAGTGTCTTCGAGCGTGAGACTTTGGGCTAGGGGATAAAACTGGGAAGGACGACCGGTACCGCACCCAGGCGGCCTCACCTACTGTGCTGAACAGGGACCTTATGGGAGGACGGGAAGATTGGAAAGGTTAGTCAAGGAAGAAAGAAGGAAGCGGCCGTGGCCTTAATCTGGCATTTGATAGGAGAAGTGGGAAACCACGGAACATCACCTCTGGGATCGTTGAGGTGGGAATCGGACACCCCTCTACTCAATTGACCTCCATATGCTGAGTGGACCTTGTTCCAGCCCTCGTACCACTTTCAAATTTCGTGGCAGAGGCGGGAATCGAACCCGGGCCTCCGGGCGGTGACAGCTAATCACACTACACTACAAAGACAGACTCGTAATTAAGTTCTAAAAATAAAATTGTAATCGTTATATTTTAGTAATCGTTGCATTCTAGTAATCGATATACACCGCATTGAGAGCTTGGCAACTTTGGAGCTCCATCACTCGCAAAGCGTCGCGCTAAGATAATAATTCCAGGATACGATGTACACTCGTTCATTTTCTCGCACGTTGTTGTGGTTACTGGTTGAGCTTTGTGGTGGTGGTAGTGGTGGTTTGACATGGTTGCGGTGATTATTGTTTTAAGACGAAGTGCATAAGGCAACCAACCTCTACGAGGGGTACCCAAAAAAACAGGAATTATATTTTAAGAACTATATGTTTTAAACTTTTTTATAAAACAACCTTAATCCCCTTCAAAATACTCTCCATTACAGCTAATACATTTGTTCCACCGGTGCTTTCACTGTTAGAAACATTTTTTGTAGTCATCTTTACAAATGGTTGACAGCTCCTCCCTCGTTTTTTTTTTTTTGTTTTTTTTTTTCCTTGACATCTTCAATGTTGTCAAATCGGTGTCCTTTCATGCCCCTTTCCATGCGTGGAAATACGAAACAGTCACACGGAGCCAGGTCAGGCATGGGGCAGCGGAACCATGCCATTTTTAGCCAAAAACTGTCTAACAGAGATGGCTGTATGTGCAGGTGCGTTGTCGGGGTGGATGAACCAGTCTCCTGTCTGCTACAAATCAGGTACTTTTGACGAGCTATGTTGCACAATCTTCTTAAAACTTCCCAATAAAAGGTTTGCACGTTGTTCACGTAAACTTGCCATCATAAAAAACGAAACAAGAACAAAACAGCGCTAGCAAAAACAATCGCTACAGATGAACAGAATAAGCCAGCCGACAACACAGGCGGCACTGAACTGGCAATGAGTTGCGCTATACACGTCTAGCAGCAGAAATGCGTATTACGCAAGCCTCACCCACGGCAATATTACTCCGATTTTTTGGAAGGCAACGGGAAACCACCACTGAAATCGTCCCAAGAAGTTCATGGTAATGGATCTCGGTGTAAAAGACTCCGGAGGTAAAACTTCCCCTCAATCGGATCTCTGGGAGGGGAATACATCGAGGTTTTCTAATAGAGATGAAGGAAGGATGAGTAAAAGCCCTAGAAAAAGTAAACAGATTTTGAGGATAGGTACTTGGAATGTACTAACTTTATTACAGCAAGGAAAATTGGAAAACGCTAAACAAGAAATGGCTGAAAACAAACTTGACATACTAGGCATGAGTGAAGTGAAATGGGGAGGTAGTGGAGAACTGGATAGTGGAGGATATACACTGTATTACTCAGGTGCTGAGCATAGTGGACAACATGGAGTAGGAATACTAATTAAGAAAGATATAAAGCCAAAAGTGTTGAAGATAGAATATGTAAATGAGAGAATAATTATGCTAAGATTGAAAGGCGATCAGAAAGATTTAGTAATAATTCAAGTTCATATGCCAACCAGTCAAAACCCAGAAGAGGAGGTAGAGGAATGTTAGACCAAACAGAAGAGATTAGTGTAAGAGAAATTAAGAATTCGTGTATGGTGATAACGGGAGATTGGAATGCCGTTTTTGGAGAAGGACGTGAAGACAAAATAGTTGGGAAATATGGGCTCGGAGTTAGAAATGACAGAGGCCAGATGTTAGTTGACTTCCGTAAAAGAAACAATATTGTTATTGGCAATACATTGTTTGAAAACAGTAAAAGGAAAAGGTATACTTGAACATCCAGTATTAATAATGAAAGTTACCAAATAGACTATATTATGATACAACAAAGATATAGGAATGGCTTAAAAAATGCAAAATCTTATCCAGGAGCAGACATATGTTATGACCACAACCTAGTTGTTGCAGAACTGTGCATTAAATTAAAAAGAGTTAGGATAAGTAAGAGCAATGAAGTGATATGCCTTGAAAATTCGAAAGAAAAGAAAAATGTTGTAGAGTTAGAAGAGAGGCTTGTTGAAAGATTACAAACTGAGAATGAGGCTGTGTTAATGAAAAATGGGAGAGATTTAGAAACAATCTTAAAGAGAGAGCAAAAGAAGTTCTGGAAATAAAGCGGAGGAAAATAAGAAAGGAATGGGTAACTGAAGAAATGTTGGACAAAATGGAAGAAAGGAGAAAATGGAAAAACGTAAACACTGAAGAAGGAAGAAAGATGTAAAGAAAATTAAATAATGAATTAAGAAGGGAGACTGAACATGCTACAGAAAAGTGGATCAGAGAAACCTGCAGCAAAATAGAACGGTTGGAAAGTTAAGGTAAATATGACATGATGTACAAAGAAGCCGTGGAATTAACATTCAAGGATAAAAGGAATGGGGGTGGAATGACTGAGATTAAAACAATGGACGGTCAGTAAGTGAGCCTGAAAAAGTTAAGGAACGGTGGAAAGAGTACATGGAATGGTTATATGATTGGAACAGCAGACCAGACAAGAGTGGCATAAATTTGGAGAAGGAAAATTAAATAAATTAAGATCAGATTGGGTTCAGTATATTAGAAGAGGAAATAGAGGCAACTATTAGGGAATTAAAGAATGGTAAAGCAGTTGGTGTAGATGAAATTCCAGTTGAACTACTCAAAGTACTGCAGGGGAAAGGAAAGTATATATTTGAAAAACGTTGTCAAGAAATATACTTAAAAGGGAAATGGCCAAAAAAAATTCTAGAAAATATAATAATACCACAAGAAAAAAGGAAAAATAGTAAGAAATGTGAAGAACACAGGACACTAAGTTTAATTTCTCATGCAGCTAAAATACTATTAAGAGCAATAAACAGAAGGATTTACAGACGAATGGAGAATTATATTGGTGAAGAACAATATGGATTTAGGCATGGAGTAGGCACAAGGTATGCCATTGGTTTACTGAAAACCGAGTTCGATAGCTGCAGTCGCTTAAGTGCGGCCAGTATCCAGTAATCGGGAGATAGTGGGTTCGAGCCCCACTGTCGGCAGCCTTGAATATGGTTTTCCGTGGTTTCCCATTTTCACACCAGGCAAATGCCGGGGCTGTACATTAATTTTTTTTGCTAGTTGCTTTACGTCGCACCGACGCAGATAGGTCTTATGGCGACGATGGGATAGGAAAGGCCTAGGAGTTGGGAGGAAGCGGCCGTGGCCTTAATTAAGGTTCGAACCCACGATCTCCCGGATGCAAGCTCACAGCCGCGCGCCTCTACGCGCACGGCCAACTCTCCCGGTGTACATTAATTAAGGCCATGGCCGCTTCCTTCCACTTCCTAGGCCTTTCCTATCCCATCGTCGCCAAAAGACCTATCTGTGTCGGTGCGACTTAAAACAAATAGCAAATAGTAGTAGGTTTACTGAAAGTCATAGGAGAAAGGTACATAGAGAAGAATAGAAAAGTATACACAGTCTTTGTAGACTTAGAGAAGGCATTTGACAAAGTGAGGTGGGATAAGCTCTTGGAGATACTTAAAAAACATGGAGTGGAATGGAGAGAGAGAAGACTGATGCAAGGAATTATATTACAACCAAACAGCAAGAGTGAGATTAAGAAGATAATTAACGGAAGAAATCAGACTGGGAAAAAGTGTTAGACAGGGTTGCTGCTTATCACCAACTTTGTTTAATATTTACTTGGAGGAAATTATTTGTGAATGCTTTGATGGTAAAAGAGGTGTCAACGTTGGAGGTAAGAAAATTGAATGTATAAGATTTGCTGATGATATGGCAGTAATACGAGCCTCCGTGGCTCAGACGGCAGCGCGTCGGCCTCTCACCGCTGGATACCGTGGTTCAAATCTCGGTCACTCCACGTGAGATTTGTACTGGACAAAGCGGAAGCGGGACAGGTTTTTCTCCGGGTACTCCGGTTTTCCCTGTCATCTTTCATTCCAGCAACACTCTCCATTCTCATTTCATAGCATCTGTCAGTCATTAATAAATCACTTTGGGAGTGGCGACCCCATCATACTAATAGCCCATATATGCTTCATTCATTACATCCCTGACCCGGTCAAAGACTGGAAAAACTGGTTGTAGGTTTTTCCTGGGAGTAATAACTGAAAATGTGAAGCACCCGCGCAAAATGCTGATAGAATTAAACAAAAAGTGTAAAGAATATGGAATGAGCATAAACAAAAAGAAAACCAAATTCATGATACTTGGAGTTAAAGGTGAAAAAGCGACAATCAAGATAGGGGGAGAAATTATTGAACAGGTGAATAAGTTTAAGTATATTGGAAGTATTGTTACTGAAGACCTTCACTTTATCATCATCATCATCATCTGTTTACCCTCCAGGTTCGGTTTTTCCCTCGGACTTAGCGAGGGATCCCACCTCTACCGCCTCAAGGGCAGTGTCCTGGAGCTTCAGACATCGGATCGGGGATACAACTGGGGAGAATGATCAGTACCTCGCCCAGGCGGCCTCACCTGCTGTACTGAACAGGGGCCTTGGTGGGGATGGGAAGATTGGTAGGGATAGACAAGGAAGAGGGAAGGAAGCGGCCGTGGCCTTAAGTTAGGTACCATCCCGGCATTCGCCTGGAGGAGAAGTGGGAAACCACGGAAAACCACTTTCAGGATGGCTGAGGTGGGAATCGAACCCACCTCTACTCAGTTGACCTCCCGAGGCTGAGTGGACCCCGTTCCAGCCCTCGTACCACTTTTCAAATTTCGTGGCAGAGCCGGGAATCGAACCCGGGCCTCCGGGGGTGGCAGCTAATCACGCTAACCACTACACCACAGAGGCGGACCCTTCACTTTATAACAGACATAAAAGCTCGAATTGCCTTAGCCAAGGAAACCTTCAACAACAAGGAAACGCTGTGTGTGGCCCGCTAGAGAAAGAACTGAGGAAGAGACTTGCAAGGTGTTACGTATGGAGTATAGCTCTATACGGCGCTGAAACATGGACATTAAGGAAGGAAGAACAGAGAAGAATAGAGGCATTTGAGATGTAGATTTGGCGAAGAATTGAAGGAGTAAAGTGGGAACATAAAATATCAAATGAGGAAGTTCTGAAGAGAGTGGGAGGAGTGAGGAGCATGCTGACCGTAATCCAAAATAGGAAGAAAAATTGGATAGAGCATAATCCAAGACACAACACTTTACTACGAGTAGCAGTTGAAGGGATGATAAGAGGAAAACGAGGAAGGGGAAGGAGACGATACCAGTTATTAGACAGCATTAGAAAAAGAAAGGAAGATTATGCAGAAGTGAAGAAAAGGGCACAAGATCGAGAGATATGGAGGGCACAGCCATGACTGGACCTGCCGGACGGCAGAGCAACCTATGATGATGATGATGATGATGATGATGATGATGATGATGATATAACACTAATCTGATGGAAAATGGAGGAGGTCTGTCACTTCGAAAAGTGAAGTTATAGGTAAAAGAAAGGAAAAGTTCTCGAAGGGTGTAAAAGTTAAAGACCTCAAAAACCTAATACCGTGGAGGTCGGGAAAGAACAATAGTTGGCCGAGGATACTGACACAAGTAAGTGGAAGTAATGCCAGACTCACCTAGCAGAACCGTAATAATAGACTAATAATAATAAAGAGGCAGAAAAACAGAATTGCAAACATCTTTTGAAAGTCGGAGTATATGAACATAAATGCCACAGATGCATCATAGACAATGAAGACCAAGTATGGTGACATCAAGAGGGCTAATAAATGCAAATACCTAGGTGAGATTCTGATTACAAACATCAAAGAAAAGGCAGCAATTGAAGAACGGGCTAGAAAAATGGAGAAGACTTTAAGACTGTGTCAGAACACATACAAATCGGAATCACTCTCCTATCAAACAAAATTCAGGTATTACAGTACTATGTGTTAGACGTGGATGTGCTAGGAGTAAATGATGTTTCAGGTAAGGGGAGATAACGAGGAAGAGATAGGAGATTATAAAGTGTACTTGACGGGTGTTAGAAAGGGAAGGGCAGAGTCTGGGGTAGGGCTCTTTATCAAGAATATTATTGCATGCAACATAGTTTCTGTTAGGCACTTAAATGAGTGAATGATGTGGGTAGATTTGTCAGTTGGAGGAATCAGGACTAGAATTGTGTCCCTGTATTCACCATGTGAGGGTGCAGATGAGGATGAAGTTGACAAGTTTTATGAAGCATTGAGTGACATCGTGGTCAGGGTCAACAGCAAGGATAGAATAGTGCTAATGGGCGATTTCAATGCGAGAGTTGGGAATAGAACTGAAGGATACGAAAGGGTGATTGGTAAATGTGGAGAAGATATAGAAGCTAATAGGAATAGGAAGCGTTTTCTGGACTTCGGTGCTAGTATGGGTTTATCAGTTACGAATACATTCTTCAAGCGTAAGGCTATTCACCGCTACACACGGGAGGCTAGGGGTACCAGATCCATAATATACTATATCCTAACCGACTTCGAATTCAGTAAATCCGCTAGGAATGTACAGGTTTTCCTGGGATTTTTCGATGATACCGACCACTATCCGATCTGTAGTGAACCCAGTATTTCTAGGCCTAGGATAGAGACAATGAAATCTGTCCGCAAATGAATAAGGGTAGAAACTCTCCAGGACGAGGAAATTAGACAGAAGTACATTGATATGATTAGTGAGAAGTTTCGAACAGTGGACAGTAAGGAGGTTCAGGATATAGAAAGAGAATGGGTGGCATACAGGGCTGCTGTAGCAGAAACAGCAGGGGAATGCCTAGGAACAACTGTATCTAAAGGGGGGAAAATGTGAACATCTTGGTGGAATGATGAAGTGAGTGCAGCTTGTAACCGTAAAAAGAAGGCGTATCAGAAACGGCTCCAAACAAGGACTGATGCAGACAGGGAATTGTACGTAGATGAGAGAAACACAGCAAAGCAAATAGTTGTTGAATCCAAAAAGAAGTCTTGAGAAGATTTTGGTAATAACCTGGAAAGGCTAGGTCAAGCAGCAGGGAAAACGTTCTGGACAGTAATAACGAATCTTAGGAAGGGAGGGAGAAAGGAAATGAATAGTGTTTTTGGTAATTTAGGTGAACTCATAATAGATCCCAGGGAATCATTGGAAAGGTGGAAGGAATATTTTGAAAATCTTCTCAATGTAAAAGGAAATCATCCTGGTAACGTCGCGAACAACAGAGCTCATGGGGAGGAGGACAATGATGTTAGCGAAATTACGCTTGATGAAGTGGAGAGGATGGTAAATAAACTCCATTGTCATAAAGCAGCAGGAATAGGTGAAATTCAACCTGAAATGGTGAGGTATATTGGGAAAGCAGGGACGAAATAGCTTCATAGAGTAGTAATATTAGCATGGAGTGTTGGTAAGGTACCTTCAGATTGGACAAAAGCAGTAATTGCACCTATCTATAAACAAGGGAACAGGAAGGATTGCAACAACTAGCGAGGCAAAGTATTTATAGCCATCTTGGAAGGGAGGGTGCGATCAGTGGTTGAGAGGAAGTTGGATGAAAACCAGTGTGGTTTCAGACAACATAGGGGCTGTCAGGATCACATTTTCAGTATGCACCAGGGAAGTGAAAAATGCTACGTGGGGAATAGACAGTTATGGCTGTGTTTCGTAGATCTAGAGAAAGAAGAGATGTAATCGCAATCCATAGGTAGTTGAGACGAAAGTAATAATAATAATTGTTACAGAAATTTATCGTGGAACGCAGTGGTAAGGAAAGCTCGTGGGGTAAATGGCTGGACAGGGGACCACTTGGAGTAAAAATTGCTGTAACAAAAATTGGAAATTTTATTTCATTCCTCTAAAGCCTCCGTGGCTCAGGCGGAAGCGCGTCAGCCTCTCACTGCTAGGTTCCATGGTTCAAATCCCGGTCACTCCATGTGAGATTTGTGCTTGACAAAGCGGAGGCGGGACAGATTTTTCTCAGGGTATTCCGGTTTTCCCTGTCATCTTTCATTCCAGCAACAGTCTCCACAATCATTTCATCTCATCCGTCATGCATTAACCATTGCCCCGGAAGAGTGCGGCAGGCCTCGGAAGCCGGCACAATTCCTATCCTCGCCGCTAGATGGGGCTTCATTCATTCCATCCCTGACCCGGTCATTGACTGGAAAACCGGTTCTAGGTTTTTCATTTCATTCCTCTGTTAGAATCCAGATAGAGTAATTTAATTATTTAACAAGAACCATAAAAAGCATAGGAGTTGAAAAATTACTTGAGAAAAGTCACATTTAACAAAGAACTCGTCAGTTTGAACAATGCATTGTACTTAGAAGCCCTAATCAGGTACAAGCTTAATTGGAAGAAACTCCCAGTCATTAACAAACATATGAAAGAGCATAATTTATCCTAACAGGTACAACATTATAGAGTCTGAACTCCAATTACATAGAGGTTAGCCTCGATAAAGCGATATGTGGCTTGTTACATTTTCAATTACACTGGTAACCCATTGGGTTCATAGCGTTCATACACAGGTTGCCCCATGCTAAGTTCTTCAATTACAACATTTCACAAAAATGTGAAGTACTGTTCCCCTAGGGAACTCAACGTAGACACGTTTACCCGCAAAGCCAAATTGAAGAAGCCTGTGATAGGTTGAAAATTAATTACAGAAATTTTTGATTGGCAAGATTCAAAACTGGCGGAAAGAAAAGGAAGTGTTGCTAGCCCAAAAATAAATGAACATAGATTCGGTTACGGAAAACCCAGGAATATGGAACTTCTTTAAGTTATAGGTTCTTCCACCTTACACCAGAGTGCATGATCAGTTTATGGTAGAGACATCTGTGGAAAAATGTCCAAAATTCTTGATATATCTCAAACAAAACAAGGAGAAATTCAATCAGTTTAGAAAACTTCACAATAACACAATTCCTCAATATTTTAGTAGTGACATCTACTGATTAAATTTCCAACTTCATGTGGTATCAATTTCACCTTCTGACCGATAGAGGAGTTCATTAAGGCGCTTATTTTTAATGCGCGGCGTTGAGCTGTACCTCCCGGTACAATAATAATAATAATAATAATAATAATAATAATAATAATAATAATAATAATAATAATAATAATAATAATAATAATAATAATAATGGTTTTACGTCCCGCTATACGTTTACGGTCATCTGTGATTCGTAGGTGGCCTGCAGAAGTTATTTTACTTGCAGGTAAATCTACCGATACGAGGTCCGGGATATTTGAACACCTTCAAATATCACCGGAATGAGTGGGGATCAAACTCGTCAATCATCCGGGAGATAGTAGGTTCGAATCCCACTATCGGCAGCCCTGAAAATGGTTTTCCGTGGTTTCCCATTTTCACACCAGGAAAATGCTGGGGCTGTACCTTAATTAAGGCCACGGCCGCTTCCTTCCAACTCCTAGGCCTTTCCTATCCCATCGTCGCCAGAAGACCTATCTGTGTCGGTGCGACGTAAAACCCCTAGCAAAAGAAACTCGTCAACTTGGGCTCAGAGGGCCACCTCTTGAATCTCTCAGATCTATTATTATTATTATTATTATTATTATTATTATTATTATTATTATTATTACTATTATTATTATTATTCATCTAAATCCTAACAATGTACTAGCGAAATATTAATTTTAAATCGTTACCAAGAAAAATATGGTCATTTTATCAGGATATTACTTACTAAATAAAACCTACGGGTGTAACACAAATCATCTGTGCGATATTCCGATATTTAATATCTCTGTATTTTTTCATGTTTGTGGGTTACTGTAGTCACGTCCTAGTTCGTGAACCATGGGCAACGGCTGAGTGGCCTAGTAAGTGGTCCTGAGAGTCGGGATACCAGTTGCTATGGAATGGGAGTGGGCATCTCGGACATATTCTGAGTCGTGGCCCTCCTTGTGCTCAGGCGGCTAGGACTATACAATTCACCGGTGGTCCATAACCCGTTAGAGGAGAGATCCTCACTTGGACTATGTGCAAGTAGGGCAGCATCCTGCTTCATGAATTTACCGAGCTCAGAACACTTTAAGCAAGCCTCGGACCTATGGGAGTAACGGAGTCCCACTCCCATTTGACAGGCGAGGGACTCCTTGGAAACAACTTGGCGAACGAAATGGAATTCGGCGGGGAGTTATCAATATTAATGGGGCTTATGGAAGAAAGAAGGTAGATCTGGCTGAGTCAGCAAAGAGGATGCATCTGGATGTGCTAGGAGTAAGTGATATTCGGGTAAGGGGAGATAATGAGGAAGAGATAGGAGATTATAAAGTGTACTTGACGGGTGTTAGAAAGGGAAGGGCAGAGTCTGGGTAGGGCTCTTTATCAGGAATAAGATTGCACGCAACATAGTTTCTGTTAGGCACGTAAATGAGCGAATGATGTGGGTAGATTTGTCAGTGGGAGGAATTAGGACAAGAACTGTGTCCCTGTATTCACCATGTGAGGGTGCAGATGAGGATGAAGTTGACAAGTTTTATGAAGCATTGAGTGACATCGTGGTCAGGGTCAACAGCAAGGATAGAATAGTGCTAATGGGCGATTTCAATGCGAGAGTTGGGAATAGAACTGAAGGATACGAAAGGGTGATTGGTAAATGTGGGGAGGATATGGAAGCTAATGGGAATGGGAAGCGTTTGCTGGACTTCTGTGCTAGTATGGGTTTAGCTGTTACGAATACATTCTTCAAGCATAAGGCTATTCCCCGCTACACATGGGAGGCTAGGGGTACCAGATCCATAATAGACTATATCTTAACAGACTTTGAATTCAGGAAATCTGTTAGGAATGTACGAGTTTTTCGCGGATTTTTCGATGATACAGACCACTGTCTGATCTGTAGTGAACTAAATATCTCTAGGCCTAGGGTAGAGAAAGTGAAATCTGTCTGCAAACGAATAAGGGTAGAAAATTTCCAGGACGAGGAAATTAGAAGTACATGGATATGATTAGTGAGAAGTTTCAAACAGTAGTCAGTAAGCAGGTTCAGGATAAAGTGAATGGGTGGCATACAGGGATGCTGTAGTAGAAACAGCAAGGGAATGCCTAGGAACAACTGTGTGTAAAGATGGGAAAAAGCGAACATCTTGGTGGAATGATGAAGTGAGAGCAGCCTGTAAACGTAAAAAGAAGGCTTATCAGAAATGGCTCCAAACAAGAGCCAAGGCAGACAGGGATTGGTACGTAGATGAAAGAAACAGAGCGAAACAAATAGTTGTTGAATCCAAAAATAAGTCATGGGAAGATTTTGGTAATAACCTGGAAAGGCTAGGTCAAGCAGCAGGGAAACCTTTCTGGTCAGTAATAAAGAATCTTAGGAAGGGAGGGAAAAAGGAAATGAACAGTGTTTTGAGTAATTCAGGTGAACTCATAATAGATCCCAGGGAATCACTGGAGAGGTGTAAAAGGAAATCATCATGGTGGTGTGGCGAACAGCCAAGCTCATGGGGAGGAGGAAAATGATGTTGGTGAAATTATGCTTGAGGAAGTGGAAAGGATAGTAAATAAACTCCATTGTCATAAGGCAGCAGGAATAGATGAAATTAGACCTGAAATAGTGAAGTATGGTGGGAAGGCAGGGATGAAATGGCTTCATAGAGTAGTAAAATTAGCGTGGAGTGTTGGTAAGGTACTTTCAGATTGGACAAAAGCAGTAATTGCACCTATCTATAAGCAAGGGAACAGGAAGGATTGCAACAACTATCGAGGTATCTCCTTGATTAGTATACCAGGCAAAGTATTCACTGGCATCCTGGAAGGGAGGGTGCGATCAGTCGTTGAGAGAAAGTTGGATGAAAACCAGTGTGGTTTCAGACCACAGAGAGGCTGTCAGGACCAGATTTTCAGTATGCGCCAGGTAATTGAAAAATGCTACGAGAAGAATAGGCAGTTGTGTTTATGTTTCGTAGATCTAGAGAAAGCATATGACAGGGTACCGAGGGAAAAGATGTTCGCCATACTGGGGGACTATGGAATTAAAGGTAGATTATTAGAATCAATCAAAAGGCATTTATGTTGACAATTGGGCTTCAGTGAGAATTGATGGTAGAATGAGTTCTTGGTTCAGGGTACTTACAGGAGTTAGACAAGGCTGTAATCTTTCACCTTTGCTGTTCGTAGTTTACATGGATCATCTGCTGAAAGGTATAAAATGGCAGCGAGGGATTCAGTTAGGTGGAAATGTAGTAAGCAGTTTGGCCTATGCTGACGACTTGGTCTTAATGGCAGACTGTGCCGAAAGTCTGCAGTCTAATATCTTGGAACTTGAAAATAGGTGCAATGAGTATGGTATGAAAATTAGCCTCTCGAAGACTAAATTGATGTCAGTAGGTAAGAAATTCAACAGAATTGAATGTCAGATTGGTGATACAAAGCTAGAACAGGTCGATAATTTCAAGTATTTGGGTTGTGTGTTCTCCCAGGATGGTAATATAGTAAGTGAGATTGAATCAAGGTGTAGTAAAGCTAATGCAGTGAGCTCGCAGTTGCGATCAGCAGTATTCTGTAAGAAGGAAGTCAGCTCCCAGACGAAACTATCTTTACATCGGTCTGTTTTCAGACCAACTTTGCTTTACGGGAGCGAAAGCTGGGTGGACTCAGGATATATTATTCATAAGTTAGAAGTAACAGACATGAAAGTAGCGAGAATGATTGCTGGTACAAACAGGTGGGAACAATGGCAGGAGGGTACTCGGAATGAGGAGATAAAGGCTAATTTAGGAATGAACTCGATGGATGAAGCTGTACGCATAAACCGGCTTCGGTGGTGGGGTCATGTGAGGCGAATGGAGGAGAATAGGTTACCTAGGAGAATAATGGACTCTGTTATGGAGGGTAAGAGAAGTAGAGGGAGACCAAGACGACGATGGTTAGACTCGGTTTCTAACGATTTAAAGATAAGAGGTATAGAACTAAATGAGGCCACAACACTAGTTGCAAATCGAGGATTGTGGCGACGTTTAGTAAATTCTCAGAGGCTTGCAGATTGAACGCTGAAAGGCATAACAGTCTATAATGATAATGTATGTATGTATGTATGTATGTATGTATGTATTTTGCTACAGTACTTGCTTTACGTCGCACCCTCGCAGATAGGTCTTATGGCGACGATGGGATAGGGAAGGCCTAGGAGTGGGAAGGGAGCGGCCGTGGCCTTAATTAAGGTACAGCCCCAGAATTTGCCTGGTGTGAAAATGGGAAACCACGGAAAACCATCTTCAGGGCTGCCGACAGTGAGATTCGAACCCACTATCTGTCGGATGCAAGCTCACAGTTGCGCGACTCTAACCGCACGGCCAACTTGCCCGGTTACATCTCTGTTTAAAGTGGATGCATAGCATATAGGTCTAGCTAGTTCCTTGATTGCAATGTATCGCGCCAACAATACCCTACCTTCCAGAGAGTCTACAGCGTCAAGAACATACAAGTAAGAGGACTGCTTCTGGCTGCTAGAGGGTCTACCCCCAGAAATTTCGTCGAATGGCGGCGATCGTACAGACTGGACCGAAATATTCAAGACAAAATTGTTACGACGATTATAAAATTCTCAATGGCAATTATGCAGAAGCATATGTATGGAAAACATAGTATTTAATTTGCCCCCACCCTCGCGGCAGCTTAAAAAATGTTCATATTCTTGAGTACATCGATATTTCTTTTACGAAACCAACAATTACTTATTTTTTCAAAGAACTTGTGAGCTATTCTGTGTCCTTTGGCAAACACGTATTGGTTTCAGAATGTATAAAAAAGAAATTATTATTATTATTGTACCGGCCGGTACACCTCCACGCTGCTAGGTCAAATATTGCGCCAATTGAAACTCCTCTACAGGAGAAAGCCTGAACTTTAAAAAACTGTATTAACTCAACAGTTTCTCAGAAGATGGCTCTGTGTGAATTATGATGTGTTTTGTTTGTCATTGATCAAGAAGTGTGGACGTTCTCTACCAGATGTCTCTACAAAAAAAACTATGATCATGCACTCTGGTGCAAAGGAATGAACCTTCTTGAAGAAATTTTGTATTCAAAAGTTGTTGTCTTTACTAAATTTTGTTCTTTTATTTTTGTGTTGGCAATATTAATCTTTCTTTCCGCCAGGTTTGAACTTAGCCAATCCCGAATTTCTTTAATTAATTCTCAGCAATCATGTACGTCTTCTTCGATATGGATATGTAGCTCTAAGCTATCCAATAAAGTTAAGAGGGCGGGTCTTAATTACCCCTGAAAGGTCTCAAAGGTCTCGAATTTTCCGCGAGGGTATAAAACTGCTGATTTTCTTGTCTCGGGGCCACTTTACCAACATCTTACTTAGTGCGCGGTTTAGTAGCAGGAGGCGGGGAGCGCCTCTTTCTTCAGGCAGCAGATCTTCAACAAGGTAATGGCCGTTTAACATCTTTCTTTTCCTTGCTAGCTCAGCAGTTTAACCCGCGAGGCAGGTTCGAAACCTTTAATATGTAACCGATAACTTAAAAACATGTAAACCTTCCCTGTCCTTGTAAAACTTCATACAACTTTAACTTTAAATCGGGGATAGAGAGTGATTTACCCTCTCGAGCTCCCCTTCATTTTGAATTTGAGGTGACTACGTTTTAGTAACTGTTCTTCTATTCCGTCTTAATGTGTTAAATTCAAATTGTGTACGAGTCACCTGCATAGTTTGGGATTAGCCCCTGTGTAATAGGCCTAGTGCCCCTTAGGTTTTATAACGTTTCATGTATGAGCGCAAGAAACGCCTCCATTCATATTGGTATTTTGGGCCATTTAAGTAACCTATTTTTTTCCTTTGAGGCCCCGTAGGCTGGGTACGAGGTACCCCTGTTTAATTCTTGTAGATTGCGCCTCAATGGCAAGTAATTGTAAAGCATTGTGTTGCCATTAATAGGCTTGAATGATTGAGAGCGGGTCAGCTCTTTCGGGTATTTGAATAGTGCCTCTGAGAGGCTTGTGATTTAAAGGTGGGAGCAAGTGCTCGTTGTATGAAGCGGTTTTCTGCCCCCTGGGATCAAATGTGTGACTTGGCAAAGTTGAGCTTGTAGCTCGAGGAATGTAAAACGGGGCTCGAAGCCCAAATCTTGTAACGAACTGTAATGTGTATTTTCTTAATTTGTTGATCTGCTACTTGGTACCTGTTATACTCTGTTATTTGTTGATTTTGAAAAGAAAATATAACCTTTGTTAAAGTTTTAAATTAACTTTAATTTTGTAGTTGAGACCTATTCCAGCCCGCACCTTCTTTCACCTCTGCCTACCACGGATATCTCCGTAACTATTATTATTATTATTATTATTATTATTATTATTATTATTATTATTATTATTATTATTATTAGTATTATTATTATTATTATTATTATTATTATTATTATTATTATTATTATTATTATTATTATTATTATTATTATTATTATTATTATTATTATTATTATTATTATTATTGGATATGTGCATGTTGAGTCGTCAGCACAAAGGATATAGATGCGTGATCTAACAGCGGATAATATTCCGACCGCCACCTCCCCTTCTGCTCTTATAAATGATGTGTACATTAACTAAAACGATGACCCTCTTCGCTGGATTTTGACAGGCCGTCTTGAATCCCACAAGAGATGTGGGTTATCATGAATGTCCCAGCTTTAGTGTCGTTCCATTTCATAGACTGGCCACACACACACATACACATGAGAGTGGGTGGGAAGCTTTCAATTCTCGCGCTCCGACCGAAATAATCCCTTCCTGTGGCGGGAAATTGGGCGGAAGTAATTCCTAACCGTGGAGCAGGCGGACGAGCAAGCAAGCGAACGAGGTTCCCCGCCAGACTAGGGTCACCCGACGTGCACATGTCACAGAGTTCCAAGTGCCATCTCAACATTATACTATACAATCATTTATACATCCTTACAATATATGGCTAGTATTTATCTAGATTTCAGAGACAGGCAAACTGTATATGAACTGTATACAAATTCAAACCGGGCTGTGTCAGAGTGGTGGTGGTGGTGGTGGTGGTGGTGGTGGTGATTAGTTTTTAAGAGTAAGTACATCCTCTATGAAACCTGACGGTGGTGGTGGTAGTAGGCCTAGTGGAAATACAGGGATTCGGCCGCCGCCTCCGCCTCCGGCTCTCGGGAGAGGCCTCCGCATCTCGCGGGAAATTAGAATATTGGCGGGAGATTTGAATTTTGGCGCGAGATTTGAATTTGTAAAAAGAGCCACGTGCTTTTTGACAGCTGTCATCGACAACAACGCATCGCTAACTTCACTTCTGCCATCTTGACGGGCCTAAACCTCAGTGGTACCAACTTAACCTAACTAGCGCGAGATTTGAGTTTGTAAACAAAGCCACGTGTTTTTTGACAGCCACGTGCTTTTTGACAGACAAAAACGCATCGCTAACCTCAGTACTGCCATCTTGACGGGCCTAAACCTCAGTGCTACCAACTTAACCTCACTAGCGCGAGATTTGAATCGGTAAACAAAGCCACGTGTTTTTTGACAGCCACGTGCTTTTCGACAGACAACAACGTATCGCTAACCTCAGTACTACCATCTTGACGGGCCTAAACCTTAGTGGTACCAATTTAACCTCACTAGCGCGAGACTTGAATCGGTAAACAAAGCCACGTGTTTTTCGACAGCCACGTGCTTTTTGACAGAAAACAACGTATCGCTAACCTCAGTACTACCATCTTGACGGGCCTAAACCTTAGTAGTACCAACTTAACCTCACTAGGGCGAGATTTGAATCGGTAAACAAATCCACATGCTTTCTGACAGCTGTCATCCGCCATCT
This sequence comes from Anabrus simplex, assembly GCF_040414725.1. NCBI lineage: Eukaryota > Metazoa > Arthropoda > Insecta > Orthoptera > Tettigoniidae > Anabrus > Anabrus simplex. The sequence continues at coordinate 93,941,347 of NC_090273.1, forward strand.
TTAAACTACAGAGCACCGTGCTGCTCTCTTTATCGCAGTAGCTGCAAATTCGTCACCTGTCATCCGCAGTGCTGCCATCTTAACGGGCCTAAACCTAAGTGCTACCAACTTAACCTCACTAGCGCGAGATTTGAATCGGTAAACAAATCCACGTGCTTTTTTGACAGCTGTCATCCGCCATCTTTAATCTATAGAGCACAGTGGAGCCCTCTTTAGCTACTTACCTTTGAAATGTGGTGGCGGATAATTTGAAAAATGCTTTTTGACAGCAGCCATCTTTCAGCACCGTGCTGCCCTCTTTAGCTAGATACCTTTGAAATGTGGTGGCAGGCAATTCCTCGTGACAGCAGCCATCTTTGAGCATCGTGCTGCCCTCTTTAGCTAGATACCTTTGAAATGTGGTGGCAGGCAATTCCACGTGACAGCAGCCATCTTTAATCAATAGAGCACTGTGCTGTTATCATGCTGGCAATTTCGTCAGCTGTCATCCGCCATCTTTAATCCACAGAGCACCGTGCTGCCCTCTTTATGACATGTAGTAGCGGGCAATTTGAAAAGTTCTGTTAGCTGTCATCCGCCATCTTTAATCAAGAGAGCACCGTGCTGCCATCTTTAGCTAGATACCTTTGAAATGTGGTGGTGGTAAATTGAAAAATTTCACGTGCTCTTGTTTAGTAAACAAACTCAAGCGCTTTTTGTCAGCTGTCATCCGCCATCTTACATCGCAAACCTCAGTGCAACACTCTTTAGGTACATACCTTTGAAATATGGTGGCGGATAATTTAAAAAGAAAAATTCTACAGCAGCCATCACTCGACGCTAATTGCACAAGATGGTGTCTATACATGACTCCTTAAAGGTGCTTATACAAAATGGCCGCTATACATAGGTTCTTATGAGACTCCCTTGGGATGCTTACTCAAGATGGCGGTTATACAAGGCTCCTTATGAGACTCCTTAGGGATGCTTGCGCAAGATGGTGGTTGCTCTTATGAGGCGGCTTAAGGGTCCTTGCACAAGATGGCTAGAGACGCCCTAAGGATGCTTGCGCAAGATGGCGGATACAAGATGGCGGCTATACACGACTCCTTATGAGACGCCTTAAGGGTGCTTGCGCAAGATGGCTGCTGCTCTTATGAAGAAAGCTAGCTTAGAGGCTAACGTGTCGTGCTAGTTCGATTCATTAAATTTGGGGCTTAAATGCAAAATGTTAAATATCTCGAAAACGGTGCATCGTAGAGCAAAACGGGCAAAATTTTTCTGCCCAACACCTCGGTTCACAGTATGAGGAACATGATAGCATAAGAAATACATAGTCTAATGATGAGATCAACGGTTCGGTTCCTACTTAGGCCCTTTGGCATTCGCTCTGTTTTAGCTTGCATTGAAGCAAGTCTTCGTAACATGATGAGGTCTAGCTATGGTAGAGAGTATAACGTGCCGTGCAGGTTCGATTCATTAAATTTGGGGCTTAAATGCAAAATGTTAAATATCTCGAAAACGGTACATCGTAGAGCAAAACGGATAACATTTTTTCTACCTGATACCTAGGTTTGCAGTATCAGGAACAAGAAAAACATAGTCTAATGGTGAGATCGACGGTTCGATCCCTACTTAGGCCCTTTGGCATTGGCAGCTATCTAATTCTACAAGATGGCGGCTATACATAGCTTCTTATGAGGCAGCTTAATAGCGCTTGCACAAGATGGCTGCTGCTCTTATGAGACGCCCTAGGGGTGCTTGCGCAAGGTAGCAGCGACAAGACGGTGACTATACACAGCTCCTTATGATACGGTCTAGAGGTGCTCACACAAGATGGTGGCTGCTCTGATGAAGAAAGCTAGCTTTGCATCGTGCAGGTATCTTTACAGCACTAAACCTCAAACCTTTGAAATGTGGTGGCGGGTAATTTGAAAATTTCTACGTGCTTTTTCTTAACAGCAGCTATCTTTAAACAATAGCGGCTATACATAAGCTGTTAAGGCCTCCTCTTATGGCAAGGCATAGCTCTATCGAACAAGTTTGAACCTGCATCGGGATAGCTGGAGTAAGCACGTGCTGCAGTGATGACGTCATTATGCATGTTTAGACTTGCAAATCACTAAACAAACATAACAAGACTAGAATCGAACACTGCACTCTATGCCGTTAACTTTATCATGTGATCAGAACATTGATTGAAGTGTTTAGAACACTAAATAAGTGATCAAGACTAAAATAGAACACTGTACTCGGTACAACATGTGTTTACAACTTGTCAGGGGATACCTTTGTTCTAAGAAGATTAGATTACTGCACATTCCTTGTAGGGCGAATAGGCTAAAGGGAAAAAGGGCAAAAGGGCTAATGGGCTAATGGGCAAAAGGGCTAAAGGGCTAATGGGCTAAAGGGCTAGGGTGCCTCTCCTCTCTTTATCCGGGCTTGAGACCGGCTCTACAACTAGAGGCGGAGTTAACACCCTAAGGAAGGGAGAATGTTGGGAAATAATCTATACGAATATAGCTACTCGATCGACTATATACTACAGATGGATGACTTAGGTGAGGGTAAGCGCTTACTTAATAATACCTACACGACGTAATTCATGCTCTATTTCAAAAATATCTTCTTTGTACTGTGTGTAACCAGCATCATGATAGGCTCTTAGCAGTTGTAAACGTTTTACGAGTACGTTGGGGTCTTTACAGTAGCTTATATCTACATAGGGTAACAGAGGCTTGTTGTGAACTTTGAGTCTATATGCAGACAGTTGATGTGTAGGGACTTCTTTTGATGTAATACGTGCTTCAGCAGTAGCGTTTCTAGGTACAAACTTAACTTGTTTCGATAGCGATGAAGCGTTGAAATTTCCTTCTTCTTTACCTTGCATCTCTTCTTGAGATGTTTGCACTGCGACAGAACGTGTAGTAGGCTTAGGAAATGAAGTAAAATCATCAAGCTGTAATGGCAATGAATTTTCTTCTTCTTCTACTTTCCCTTTACTACTGTTTTGATCAACATCATTATCCTTATTATCATAATCATGATCTTGCCTCTCTTTATCTTGAAGTTTGTGCTTAGTAACAGAACTTGCAGCAGGCCTAGACAACAAGGGAGAATTAAAAATCTCTCGCAGAAGTGTACTTTTTAAACATAAATCAGTGTTCGCTGGAATATGGTTGAGCTCTTTGTATTTTGTTCCCGATGAAGCTACATTACACGCGGCTTCATGACGTTGAGCGTTGTGTGCGTTCTTGAACTCTCTTCTACAATGTTTGCATTGAAAAATTGTCCTACATGATATCTCATGACGTCTCCTGTGATAGCTTCGGGAAAATGCTTTTCCATACTCTTCGCAAATATACCTAGAAATAGGTTTTTCCATGACGGACTTTTATCTTCTGCTAACAGATTCCTCTTTAAATCTATTTGACATTTGTTACTCTCTACTTCGATGATGCGAACAGCTTAGCGATTAACAGTAAACTAATACAAAAGCGTATAACCAAGGTAGCAACAGTAAGGTTTAAGCCCATCAAGTTGGCAAGAGTGAGGTTAGCGACGTTCTGTTGTTGGATTTTAAATTCCGCGCTATAACATGCATAAGGTGGCAGCCTTGAGGTTTACCGCCGTAAAGATTGCAGCAGTGAGGTTAGCGACGCTCTATTATCCTTCAATGTGAGGTTAGGGTCCGTCAAGAAGACAGCTGTCAAAGAAAGCACGTGGCTTGGTTTACTAAACAAGAGCACGTGGCAGTGACGTCACGGTCACGTAGTATGCTGCTTCAGCATGCAAAGTTCAATGTCTACACCTACGTAGTTAACACTCTGCTATGTTCACAAGATTTTTACACATAACTATTCTTTATGCTTTAAGTTCGTGCACATAGTTTATGTTAAGATAGCAGCACGAGTACAAGCGATGGTCGCACGCTCGCGTAGAGGTTGTTTAGTATGATAGTTGATGTATGCAATATCAAAAGGTGATATGTACACGCTTTTAAACCTTGCTATTCTTACTGCTACCATGTTCGCAAGATTTTCAAACATCGCTATTCTTTATGCTTTAACTTCGTTCGCATAGGTCATGCTAAAGTAGCAGCGCAAACACATGTGAACGTTGTACATTCTAGCGGGATGTGTTTAGTACGATAGTTGATGCATGCAAAATCGATAGGTATTGTGTACACACTTTGAAACTTAACTATTCTTCGTGCTTTAAATCCGTGCACATAGGTTATGCTAAGATAGCAGCACACTCTATCGGGAGAAGTTTTGTACTCTAGTTGATGCATGTATAATCGATAGGCAATGGGTACACGCTTTTAAAACATTGCTATTCTTACTACTGCTGCTATGTTCACAAGTTTTTTATACATCAGTATTCTTTATGCTTTAAGTTTCTTGTGTATAAGTTATACTAAGTTAGCAGCATACTTATAAGGTTGTCGCACACTCTAGTGGAAGTGGTTTAATACGAAAGTCAATGCATGCAAAACCGATAGGTGATGTGTACATGCTTTGAACTTGGGTATTCTTTGTGCTTTAACTTCGTGCACATAGGTTATGTTAAGATTGCAGCACACACAAGCGATGATGGTACGCTGTTGTGGAAGAAGTTTAGTACGAGAGTCGATGCATACATCATCGATAGGTGATGTGTACACGCTTCGGAACATAGCTCTTCCTTGTGCTTTAAGGTCGTGCACATGGGTTAGGGTACACAAAAGCGATTGCTACATGCTCTAGCGGAAGAAGCCTAGTACGAGAGTCGACGCATGCATCATCGATACGTGATGTGTACACGCTATTCTTTATGCTTTAAATTCACGCACATAGGTAGCAGCACACAATTGCGATCGTTGTCCACTCTAGCGAGAGAAGTTTAGTACGATAGTCAATGTATGCAAAATCGATAGGTGATGTGTACGCGCTTTGGAATATAGCTATTCTTTGTGCTTTAGCTTTATACACATACGTTAGCAATACACATACGCGATCGTTGTTCACTCTAGCGGTAAAAAATAGTCGATGCATGCAAAATCAATAGGTGATGTGTACACGCTGTTAAACATCGTTATTTGTTGTGCTTTAAGTTCGCGCGTATAGGTTATGCTAAGAAAGCAGCACAATCTAGCGGAAGAAGTTCAGGGTGATGTGTACACGCTTTGAAACATGGCTATTTTTTGCATTTTATGTTCATGCACATAGGTTATGCTAAGATAGCAGCATAATCTAGCGGAAGAAGTTTTAGTACGGGAGTCGATGCATGCGAAATTGATAGGTGATGTGTACACGCTATAGCTATTCTTTGCACTTTAAATTTATGGGTATAGGTTATGCTAAGATAGCAGCACAATCTAGCGGAAGAAGTTTAGTACGAGATTCGATGCATGCAAAATCAATAAGTAATGTGTACACGCTTTGAAACATTGCTATTCTTTGTACTTTAAGTTCATGCGTATAAGTTATGCTAAGATAGCGGAAGATGTTTCGTGCGATATTTGATGCATGTGAAATCGATAGGTAATGTGTACACGCTTTGAAACGTGTCTATTCTTTGTACTGTAAGTTCATGTGTACAAAAATATGCTAAGATAGCAGCACAATCTAGCGGAAGAAGTTTAGTACGAGAGTCGATGCATGCAAAATCGATAGGTAATGTGTACACGCATTGAAACATGGCTATTCTTTGTACTTTAAGGTCATGCGTATAGGTTATGCTAAGATAGCAGCATGATCTAGCGGAAGAAGTTTAGTACGAGGGTCGATGCATGTAAAATCGGTAGGTGATGCGTACACGCTTTGAAACATGGCTATTCTTTGTACTGTAAGTTCATACGTATAGGTTATGCTAAGATAGCAGCACGATCTAGCGGAAGAAGTATAGTACGAGGGTCGATGCATGTTAAATCGATAGGTGATGTGTACACGCTTTGAAACATGGCTATTCATACTGCTGCTCTGTTCCCAAGATTTTTAAACATAGCTAATCCTAATGCTGCTTTTAACGACGTAGAGCTAAGGATTGATTACGTGACCGTGACATCACTGCCACGTGCTCTTGTTTAGTAAACCAAGCCACGTGCTTTCTTTGACAGCTGTCTTCTTGACGGACCCTAACCTCACATTGAAGGATAATAGAGCGTCGCTAACCTCACTGCTGCTATCTTTACGGCGGTAAACCTCAAGGCTGCCACCTTATGCATGTTATAGCGCGGAATTTAAAATCCAACAACAGAACGTCGCTAACCTCACTCTTGCCATCTTGATGGGCTTAAACTTTACTGTTGCTACCTTGGTTATACGCTTTTGTATTAGTTTACTGTTAATCGCTAAGCTGTTCGCATCATCGAAGTAGAGAGTAACAAATGTCAAGTAGATTTAAAGAAGAATCTGTTAGCAGAAGATAAAAGTCCGTCATGGAAAAACCTATTTCTAGGTATCTTTGCGAAGAGTGTGGAAAAGCATTTTCCCGAAGCTATCACAGGAGACGTCGTGAGATATCATGTAGGACAATTTTTCAATGCAAACATTGTAGAAGAGAGTTCAAGAACGCATACAACGCTCAACGTCATGAAGCCGCGTGCAATGTAGCTTCATCGGGAACAAAATACAAAGAGCTCAACCATATTCTAGCGAACACTGATTTATGTTTAAAAAGTACACTTCTGCGAGAGATTTTTAATTCTCCCTTGTTGTCTAGGCCTGCTGCAAGTTCTGTTACTAAGCACAAACTTCAAGATAAAGAGAGGCAAGATCATGATTATGATAATAAGGATAATGATGTTGATCAAAACAGTAGTAAAGGGAAAGTAGAAGAAGAAGAAAATTCATTGCCATTACAGCTTGATGATTTTACTTCATTTCCTAAGCCTACTACACGTTCTGTCGCAGTGCAAACATCTCAAGAAGAGATGCAAGGTAAAGAAGAAGGAAATTTCAACGCTTCATCGCTATCGAAACAAGTTAAGTTTGTACCTAGAAACGCTACTGCTGAAGCACGTATTACATCAAAAGAAGTCCCTACACATCAACTGTCTGCATATAGACTCAAAGTTCACAACAAGCCTCTGTTACCCTATGTAGATATAAGCTACTGTAAAGACCCCAACGTACTCGTAAAACGTTTACAACTGCTAAGAGCCTATCATGATGCTGGTTACACACAGTACAAAGAAGATATTTTTGAAATAGAGCATGAATTACGTCGTGTAGGTATTATTAAGTAAGCGCTTACCCTCACCTAAGTCATCCATCTGTAGTATATAGTCGATCGAGTAGCTATATTCGTATAGATTATTTCCCAACATTCTCCCTTCCTTAGGGTGTTAACTCCGCCTCTAGTTGTAGAGCCGGTCTCAAGCCCGGATAAAGAGAGGAGAGGCACCCTAGCCCTTTAGCCCATTAGCCCTTTAGCCCTTTCGCCCATTAGCTCTTTTGCCCTTTTTCCCTTTAGCCTATTAGCCCTACAAGGAATGTGCGGTAATCTAATCTTCTTAGAACAAAGGTATCCCCTGACATGTTCTAAACACATGTTGTACCGAGTACAGTGTTCTATTAGTCTTGATCACTTATTTAGTGTTCTAAACACTTCAATCAATGTTCTGATCACATGATAAAGTTAAAGACATAGAGTGCAGTGTTCGATTCTAGTCTTGTTATGTTTGTTTAGTGATTTGCAAGTCTAAACATGCATAATGACGTCATCACTGCAGCACGTGCTTACTCTAGCTATCCCGATGCAGGTTCAAACTTGTTCGATAGAGCTATGCCTTGACATAAGAGGAGGCCTTAACAGCTTATGTATAGCCGCTATTGTTTAAAGATAGCTGCTGTTAAGGAAAAGCACGTAGAAATTTTCAAATTACCCGCCACCACATTTCAAAGGTTTGAGGTTTAGTGCTGTAAAGATACCTGCACGATGCAAAGCTAGCTTTCTTCATCAGAGCAGCCACCATCTTGTGTGAGCACCTCTAGACCGTATCATAAGGAGCTGTGTATAGTCACCGTCTTGTCGCTGCTACCTTGCGCAAGCGCCCCTAGGGAGTCTCATAAGAGCAGCAGCCATCTTGTGCAAGCGCTATTAAGCTGCCTCATAAGAAGCTATGTATAGCCGCCATATTGTAGAATTAGATAGCTGCCAATGCCAAAGGGCCTAAGTAGGGATCGAACCGTCGATCTCACCATTAGACTATGTTTTTCTTGTTCCTGATACTGCAAACCTAGGTATCAGGTAGAAAAAAATGTTATCCGTTTTGCTCTACGATGTACCGTTTTCGAGATATTTAACATTTTGCATTTAAGCCCCAAATTTAATGAATCGAACCTGCACGGCACGTTATACTCTCTACCATAGCTAGACCTCATCATGTTACGAAGACTTGCTTCAATACAAGCTAAAACAGAGCGAATGCCAAAGGGCCTAAGTAGGAACCAAACCGTTGATCTCATCATTAGACTATGTATTTCTTATGCTATCATGTTCCTCATACTGTGAACCGAGGTGTTGGGCAGAAAAATTTTACCCGTTTTGCTCTACGATGCACCGTTTTCGAGATATTTAACATTTTGCATTTAAGCCCCAAATTTAATGAATCGAACTAGCACGACACGTTAGCGTCTAAGCTAGCTTTCTTCATAAGAGCAGCAGCCATCTTGCGCAAGCACCCTTAAGGCGTCTCATAAGGAGTCGTGTATAGCCGCCATCTTGTGTCCGCCATCTTGCGCAAGCATCCCAAGGCCGTCTCATAAGAACCTATGTATAGCGGCCATCTTGTATAAGCACCTTTAAGGAGTCATGTATAGACACCATCTTGTGCAATTAGCGTCGAGAGATGGCTGCTGTAGAATTTTTTCTTTTTAAATTATCTGCCACCATATTTCAAAGGTATGTACCTAAAGAGTGTAGCACTGAGGTTTGCGATGTAAGATGGCGGATGACAACTGACAAAAAGCGCGTGAGTTTGTTTACTAAACAAGAGCACGTGGAATTTTTCAATTTGCCGCCACCACATTTCAAAGGTATCTAGCTAAAGATGGCAGCACGGTGTTCTCTTGATTAAAGATGGCGGATGACAGCTAACAGAACTTTTCAAATTGCCCGCTACTGCATGTCGTAAAGAGGGCAGCACGGTGCTCAGTGGGTTAAAGATGGCGGATGACAGCTGACGAAATTGCCCCCATGATAGCAGCACAGTGCTCTATTGATTAAAGATGGCTGCTGTCACGTGGAATTGCCTGCCACCACATTTCAAAGGTATCTAGCTAAAGAGGGCAGCACGATGCTCAAAGATGGCTGCTGTCACGTGGAATTGCCTGCCACCACATTTCAAGGGCATCTAGCTAAAGAGGGCAGCACGGTGCTGAAAGATGGCTGCTGTCAAAAAGCATTTTTCAAATTATCCGCCACCACATTTCAAAGGCAAGTAGCTAAAGAGGGCACCACTGTGCTCTATAGATTAAAGATGGAGGATGACAGCTGTCAAAAAACACGTGGATTTGTTTACCGATTCAAATCTCGCGCTAGTGAAGTTAAGTTGGTAGCACTGAGGTTTAGGCCCGTTAAGATGGCAGCACTGCGGATGACAGGTGACGAATTTGCAGCTACTGCGATAAAGAGGACAGCACGGTGCTCTGTAGTTTAAAGATGGCGGATGGCAGCTATCAAAAAGCATGTGGATTTGTTTACCGATTCAAATCTCGCGCTAGTGAGGTTAAGTTGGTACCACTAAGGTTTAGGCCCGTCAAGATGGTAGTACTGAGGTTAGCGATACGTTGTTTTCTGTCAAAAAGCACGTGGCTGTCAAAAAACACGTGGCTTTGTTTACCGATTCAAATCTCGCGCTAGTGAGGTTAAGTTGGTAGCACTGAGGTTTAGGCCCGTCAAGATGGCAGTACTGAGGTTAGCGATGCGTTGTTGTCTGTCAAAAAGCACGTGGCTGTCAAAAAACACGTGGCTTTGTTTACAAATTCAAATCTCGCGCTAGTTAGGTTAAGTTGGTACCACTGAGGTTTAGGCCCGTCAAGATGGCAGCAGTGAGGTTAGCGATGCGTTGTTGTCGATGGCAGCTGTCGAAAAGCACGTGGCTTTGTTTACAAATTCAAATCTCGCGCCAAAATTCAAATCTCCCGCCAAAATTCTAATTTCCCGCGGGAGGCGGAGGCCTCTCTCGAGAGCCGGAGGTGGAGGCGGCGGCCGAATCCCTGTATTTCTACTACTGGTGGTGATTATTGTTTTAAGAGGAAGTACTACATCCTCATGAAACCTGACGGGTTGAATGGCTCAGACGGTTGAGGCGCTGGCCATCTGACCCCAACTTGTCAGATTCGGTCCTGGCTTAGTCCAGTGGTATTTGAATGTGCTCAAATACGTCAGCCTCGTGTCGGTAGATTTATTGACACATAACATAACTCGTGTGGGACTAAGTTCCGGCACCTCGGCGTATCCAAAAAAACGTACAAAAAATGGCGTTGCAAAGAAAAGTCATTTCCCTACAGGCCATGAAGGCACTTGGAATGGTGGAAGGTAAAGGATTCCACTATCCGTAACCTCTCACTTGATAGGGTAGAGTGGTTACCTCTACGACAGGCCGCCTTTGCCCCCAGGAATTAACCTGGTACTTTGTGTGTGTGTGTGTGTGTGTGTGTGTGTGTGTGTGTGTGTGTGTGTGTGTGTGTGTGTGTGTGTGTGTGTGTGTGTGTGTGTTGGCTGAGTGAACCTGAGGGCCATGTGCACCTCCGGAAGTGAAAATTTCGTTTCTTAAATGTTACGACTTCCTGACGGGGATTCGAACCCACGTCCTTCCGGGCGAACCTAGCACGCTATTACCGCCTCGGCCAGGCAGCCTCTAAAAGACTGGTTAGTGGGATGTTAAGCCAATATTATTATTATTATTATTATTATTATTATTATTATTATTATTATTATTATTATTATTATTATTATTATTATTATTATTATTATTATTATTATTATTGTCCGGCTCAATGGCTAAATGGTTAGCGTGCTGGCCTTTGGCCACAGGGGTCCCGGATTCGATTCTCGGCAGGGTCGGGAATTTTAACCATCATTGGTTAATTTCCCTGGCACGGGGGCTGGGTGTATGTGTTGTCTTCATTATCATGTCATCCTCATCACGACGCTCAGGTCGCCTACGGGCGTCAAATCAGAAGACCTGCACCTGGCTAGCCAAACCCGTCCTGGGATCTCCCGGCACTAAAAGCCATACGCCATTTCATTTTTAATTTCATTTCTTTATTATTATTATTAAATCTAATTAGAGGGAAAATATGGAAGGGATCTGACATCTCAAAAAACGAAGGTGTTTACAAAAGAAAGAAAAGTATCAGGAATGGCGTGAAAACGAAAGACCCTAGAATTCACAAAACTAATACCGTCGGGGCCGTAAGAGAACAGGGGTCGACCAAGGGAGGTCGGATAAAATAGACGGAGGTGAAGAGCCTGGCACAAGTACGTGGAAGCAATGTCAGGATTCAGCTAAAGGCCCCGTGGTCGCCAACCCACACTGCCTAGTTAAGATCTCCTGGGGACCCTTTTAGTCGCCTCTTACGACAGTCAGAGGATACCGCGGGTGTTATTCTACCGCCCTCATCCACAGGGGTATTACGAGGTGAAACTCTTGTTACTAGATACACTGGTACTTCCTCTTTAAAATGAGATATGAACACTGTCACTTATCTACAAATTATTTCTATTTTAAAACTTCCATGTTTGTGTAACACTCATCGGCCCAACCACAGTTCCAGACCTATAGAAGTATTATACAACAGAAACTACTAATATGACTACTACTACTACTAAAATTTTTATTCCCCACCCAGACGGGGTGGAGCGGGCCACCTTCAAGGTAACGCCTACTCTCTGGCCAAGAGATGAAGAGTGGTTGAGTGGTATGTTCCGAGCTGTCAGTGAAGAGAATTCGTGAAATGACGTTAGTAGAAGAGAAAGGTTGAATGGAGTTTCTTTCTTTAAGTTTGAAAGAATGTCATATGAAGGTGAAACTGGAATTCAAAAGGAAAAATTAGAGCAAGTATTCGTTTATTGGAAGAAGAATTAGGGATTAGAGTAATTTACTAAGTTTGATAAACTTCCAAGTTTGAAATAATTTTTCAAATGAAAATTGACAGGAAGAAATGCCACCTGGACGACATCCCTAAAGGCAGATCAGTGGTAAATGAATGAGTCTGTTTTAAAGCGTACTACGATTTGGAATACCTCGCGGCCATCAATTTCTCAACCCACTTTCTTTGCAATGTGTTTTTATTTTATCATTTCTCAAGATAAACCCTGTGAAATGAGCTATATCATCCTGCCCATTTAGTTACCATTGCACCATCTACAGGGTAATTTCGTACGTTCTCTCATTCGTCAAATATATTATGCACAAGATTGTTAAAGCTAATACTGCTCTGGAATTTTTCACTACTATGAACTTTGCACGATGAATGCTAACATATTTATTTCATCTTCTATTGAATATAGTTGAGAACTCAGAGATATGCAATTTATCATTCATTTTAATTCTCTTATATTCTGTATAAGTTATTTCACTCTGCATAAACAAAGGGCTGGTCTAAACTATATAGACAGGGATTAAAATATTTCTCATCTAAATCCTAGCAAAGCACTAGTGAAGTATTATTTTAAATCGTTACAAAGAGAAACATGGTCATGTTACCAGGGTATTATTTACCAAATAAAAGCTACGCGTGTAAAACAAATCCTCTGTGAGATATTTTGATATGTAATATCTCTGTTTAAAATGGATGCCTAGCTGGCTCCTTGCTTGCAATATGTCGCAGTAAAGGAGAAATAGAACCAAGTCCATAAAAAGACTATAATGACTTCACATTTTTCATAGTAATGCCCCTTGATGTTCCAATGCGAGAGATCGTAGACTCCATTCCTGGTGCTGGCAAAGTCTTTCTGCATAGCTGTGAAATAGGAAATTGAAGGTAAATGCTGTCGTATAACAGTAGAGACAAAACAGCGCAACATTAATGATACGGCAAGGCAGATATTTCCCTAACCAAATCTCTACACTCATACTGTGTTCAAGAAAGTCAAATATTCAATGATTACTACTACTACTACTCTTTTGTTATAAGTTGCTTTACGTCGCACCGACACAAATAAGTCTTATGGCGACGATGGGCTAGGAGTGTAAAGGAAGCGGCCGTGGCCTTAATTAAGGTACAGCTCCAGCATTTGCCTGGTGTGAAGGTGGAAAACTACGGAAAACCATCTTCAGGGCTGCCGACATTGGGATTCGAACCCACTATCTCCCGAATGCAAGCTCACAGCTGGGCGCCCCTAACAGCACGGTCAACTCGCTCGGTAAAATATTTTCATCCCGTACCCTGATTGGATATATCGGGCGAGCCTCCTAGATGATGACGCCCTCTCTCAAGCCAGGAGATGTGTCGCGGTGATTTAAGGTGCCGAGAAGGTTGAGACGAGAGCGGCCGTGGCCTACAAAAGGAACGGTCCCGGCATTGGCGAATGAAAAACCACGGAAGACCATTTTCAGGACAGCTGATTGTGCGGATCAACCCACCGCCTCCCAAGTGCAGAGCTGTAAAGCCACGTTAGCAGAAGCTACTATGCTCAATGAAATATTCTATTCGAATGGCATACAGCAGGCGATTATCACGCCTTTTCAGTTCAGCTGTCCGTAGTGTCACACCTGTAACTCATATTCCTGACACCAAAACAAGAAATGATCGAGACCACCGAAACTCAATCGGGAAAGCATCCGACGTAAAAATTGGAAGATTCTGGGTTCAGTTGCCACCAATGTCCCATTTTTCTTCCGTACTTAACATCTCTTCGGCATATACTATATACACTCAACAAATTCTATTAAGCTAGAAGTATATTTCAAGAACGATGTGGTCCTGAAATGAAAATGAAAACCTACAAACTGTTTTCCAGTAATTGACCGGGTCAGCGATGGAATGAATGACGCCTTTCTCAAGCCAGGAAATGTGTTGCGGTGATCTGAGGTGCCGAGAAGGTTGCGGCGAGGATAGGAATTGCGCCGGCTGCTGAGGCCTGTCGCACTCCTCTGGGGCAATGATTAATGACTGACAGATGAAATGAAATGATAATGGAGAGTGTTGGTGGAATGAAAGATGACAGGGAAAACCGGAGTACCCGGAGAAAAACCTGTCCCGCCTTCGCTTTGTCCAGCACAAAGCACGGAACCCAGCGGTGAAGGGCTGACGCGCTGCCGCCTGAGCCACGGAGGCTTCATGGTCGTGAAATATCAATATGAAATTTGTTCTCTACGTCGTTCAGTACTGAGATCAAATTTACGCTATGGAAGTAGTGAAAACTTGATGTATTCCCGCTATTTTATTCGGAAGATGAAAGTAGGAGACACAGACAAAGCTAAAATGATTTCATATATGCACCAGTGGGAATAATTAATGAGATCGTTTAACATGCAGTAGTTCGTATGCAGTGCATTATTGATAGCAGGTCTCCTCATTTGAAGTAGTGTTCGAAACATTGTAATTACTAGATTTACCATGCTATAGTACACATCGTTGAACTAGAACATAGTATTAACATTTGCCGCAATCATTTATTTTTCATTTTCACATTATGATTAGTGGTAGCCTGTTTACAACAGGGAACCACTGTAATCGTAGTAATTGACTCTCTTTCCCATCTGTCGACTTTGATTTCTCCTTCTAAATAGCAATTAGAAGAATTAACCTACAACGGGTTAAAAGGATCGTGCACAAACTAAAGACCATAAGACGCACTTTTTATTACAAAATATACTGCCGAAACTAAGGCTTATGAACCGAAAGTCTATCATACTTAGACGCTGAACATACGTGATTTGCTACACCAATTCTCAAAATATTCCTTACAATACTCTCAACATTTGACCCCTTTTATTACTGCAGTTAATAATAATAATAATAATAATAATAATAATAATAATAATAATAATAATAATAATAATAATAATAATAATAATAATGTTTTGGTCACGTAGCTGTCAGCTTGCACTCGGGGAATAGTGGGTTCAAACCTCGCTGTCGGCAGATTTGTATATTCTGTACCTGAGACCTAAATCAACGTAGGTCACATTTAGAAGTAATTGGGGTATGACGAGCAGTTTCTGATAAAACGGGCCATTTATACGGAAAAAAAATAGGTTTTCGGGAAAATCACCTTAACGTTCCAACATGCATCAGTGCATCCCTGCAGCGTACTCCAGGTTGTCATCATATCTGATAACTAGGACTCGGATGTTTATGAAAGGTAAGGGTGTATTTTGCCCGAAGGCAGGTCCGAACCTCCGCAGAGGTGTGCCTGAGCCGGAGTTTACGTACGGTAGGGTGGCCAGTTCCTTTCCGCTCCTCCATTCCCTTACCCCGCACCAACAGCGCGTGGCAACCCATCCAAACCTTAACCACGTCCAATCATAATTTCGGAGATCTCATGGGATCCGGTGTTTCAATACGGCTACAGCCCTTGGCGATGTGTATGGCATGCCTTATTTTATTTATTTATTTATATTATTTCTATGGAAAATATAAATTAAGCATGATTTTATCTATGGTGACTAAAATTATACAATTTTCACGGGTCATATAAAGTCATATTTTATCTCTTTTAACTTTTTTTGTCATTTTATAGTAATTTTTTTATGTTATGGCCATATTTCCTCGTGGATTTTCGTGTTTTTGTCATATTTGTATCTTTTTATTCCATTTTCGCATACAGTATCTGCTTTCAGTCGTAGTAAAGACGGATTTTCCACATCTCCTAATTGTTGTCTGTAATTTCTTACAATATCTTTCTTAGAAATATATATTTGTGTCAATTAGGAGTGTAAACTGTACAGAAAGAGACAGCTGCGTACAAAGCGACAGAACAGTGAGCCTCAGTTGAACTCTAATGATTTGAAGTATTTCAAATATGGCCTAATAACATCCTGCGATGTTGAGTGATCTTTTTCCCCTTACAAGACAATGTGATGTGAAAATAATAAAAAAGTTCATTTTTTAAAACTTTAAAATGTATGTAATTTGCTCTTTTAATTCTTTCTGATTGCCCATCAAAATGTGACATTTATTTAATTATCTGCAGAGTCGAGAGTTGCCTCCTGGATCGAGTAATTAATTAAATTCAAAATACCGAATAATATTAAAAATTAATGTTATTAATTTTTCATTAATATTATTGAATGTGATAGATTTTAAAAGTGTATTTTCAATATAATGTTAATTTAAACAGCAGCGAATTTTTGAATATTTCGAAAATGTGACCAAAAAAATGCTAAGTCATATTTATTGCCATACAGGTCATAAATGCTTGCATATTTCTAACATTGTTAGGTCATAAAACATCCGGAACCTACTGAAATGAAATGGCGTACGGCTTTTAGTGCCGGGAGCGTCCGAGGACAAGTTCGGCTCGCCAGATACTGGTCTTTCGATTTGACCCCGTAGGCGACCTGCGCGTCGTGATGAGGATAAAATGATGATGAAGACGACACATACACCCAGCCCCCGTGCCAGAGAAATTAATCAATGATGGTTAAAGTTCCCGACCCTGCTGGGAATCGAACCCGGGACGCCTGTGACCAAAGGCCAGCACGCTAACCATTTAGGCATGGAGCCGGACCACTAGCGCTCACGCAGAGTGATCAGTCAGCTCGAGACCTTGACATGCCTGGCTTAACCGATTGACTTCACACTCTTCGGATCTCTCATCCCCGATTCCTACATGTGAGGTATTCTCTGAAAGAATCCGTTTTCTGTCCAATGACCCATCTAGGAAAGTTCCTAAATTACGAGAGAAGATAGTCATTTTTGTGTCCTAGCGGCAACCTGTATTCATCATGTTCGCCAATCCACAGGACTGTTATGAACAATGTGTTGTAAGTTGTTCCCTGACTCAGTTGCTTACTTGAAAACACTAATCTGATTTTATTTTGAAAAATATGAAAATTAACATTCATTAAATAAAATACACAATCGTCGAGCCCTGGACTCACACTTACTTCTTACCTGCTTAATTACACATACGTTATTTGAAGGGCGCCAGCTACCACTCAGTGCAGAAATAATAGAATGAGAATCTTGACCATCTCTAGGGTGTGGGGTAATACGACTTTTGACAACATACCATATAAGTTCTGGGAATAGGAGATTGGCGTTCGGTTTCCCCATTAAATTTGAGGTTAAGATATTTTACTGTCATTGAAATAATACTATGAATTCATTTGATAGAACAAAATATATTATTTAAATAATATATAAAAATAGTGAGTCTTGTTGCGATAAAACAGATGAGAATATGAAATTATGACATTGCAACTGAAAGAAACTAGGCATGAATTTGAATTCTTCTTGACCGGACATTTAACAATTTATACAAAATATATCCCTCACTGTTTCACTTGACTGTACCTTCAACACTTTGAGTGTAATTACGACGTATTCCTTAAATCTGGTGTTTACTGTAGATGTGTCAAGCCTAATTTGGTGATGTATCCATGTGACTGCTTCTTCTCCATATCATATGATTTCTTGGTAAATCTATATGGTATTCAACTAAGTGACCGACCAACTTTGGCCTCACTCTCTCAATGACCAAAGACTACTGGCTCACTGAGTCTTCTCCATCTCGTTCAATGGCCAACTGTGGCCATGACTGTCCACTTATCCATTTGACTTCTTCACTGTTCAGCTTCCGTTTAACTAATGACTGACGCTACAATATGCAGCCACCTTTTATAGACGTTGCATGGCACACCTACGTAATCTCCAGAAATAACAATGACCTACTCCCACAACGCGACAAGTATTACATGTAATGGTGAAATCCCCTGGGGCTCCCTAAGAAACTCAAAGGAACTGAGCTCAGTGCTAAACGCTCACGATGACGTAGCCATGACGTGGCGATGACTTGACAGAAATGTCAGCAGTATTGCACAATGTAGCAATGTCATATCCAACATCTGATATATAACAATTCTCACTGTACATATCTTGAGTGTTATTCTACACATACGTTAATATGCATACATCTAAGTACAATCCTGCAAGCGACAAGCATTGCAAAATTGAATTGAATAAGAATGATAATTACAATAATAGTAATAATATCACAGATAAAATAATAATAATAATACGGACATAACAATAATAATGATAATAATAATAATAATAATAATAATAATAATAAAGATAAAATAATAAAATAATAAAAATACAGATATCATCTTGTAACGGGATTTGAACCGTTACAGTGTGAGACGTGACAGTGCAAATATTGAACACATGCTGTACCGATGTATTTAGATACGTGTTGCCATTTCATGTTATTATGGCATATTTTGATATCCATACCATGTCTGACATTTCAGTTGTTTGTTTGAGTTTTTACTGCATATTGTACTTCTGCGCAAGCAATCAGCGCCAAAAAGAAGTCAGTGATACAGATAGGAATGCTGTCTGTCAACTTTTACTAGCCTTCGTCCTGGGTCCACAAGTTATCAAGCAAATGAGTGTAAAATGTCTTGAATAGCAAAACCGTATTACACATCCAGATTACCCAGATACTAGGAATATCTCTCTTACCGTTAAAAAGAATTATTTCCTCCGTAGATAAATAAACTGGTTATTAAAATTTAATATAATTTATCTGTAAAGTAAAGAACTTTTCTCCGTAACACTAGAGCGTAATTGAATTTCACTTAATTTAAACTTATCTCATCTACTCTTCTCAGCACACTAAGAACTTTTCTGTGTGGAGTAAACTTGTACCTAACAGAGAATTATTACTTCCATATAAAACAGAATGTGGTGTACACATAGAGAGAATATAGTCATGTGATTTGTGTCTATGACTTCATAATGCTGTAACGAATTTGTATTTTGTTAGTCCGAGATTTATCAGTATGGTTTAGTAATTTTTTGTTGCATTCTTTCTTTCTTTCGTTCTTTCTTCCTTTCTTTCTTTCTTTCTTTCTTTCTTTCTTTCTTTCTTTCTTTCTTTCTTTCTTTCTTTCGCATATTATTAGTGGAATTACTAGTTCTTCACATGGGGTTTTCATATGGCAATGTCTGTAAAATCAGGCTACACAGATTCGAACATCAGTGTAATGAAATCATATGCTCACACGCAAGTTTAACTCCGGAACTAAAGATTCAGTCCGAATGGTTAAGGTGCCGTTTGGTTGTAGGCCTACATGTTTGACAAGAGAGAAAATGTGGCACTCGACGGGCGTCGGTTAAACATACGGGAGCGTGGGTGATTTTAAGAAAAGGTGACGATTTTGATTATATAATTTGGTTTGCGAGAAATAACTCCGAAACCGAAAGACATATGAAGGGGCTTAAGATGTCCAAAGATAGAACATTGACGCCTTATATTCGCATAACAAAATATTTTGGACCATAGAAAAAAACACAGCAAGGAAGGGGCCCAAAATTTAAAGTTGGAATGTTTTGAAAACTCAATGATTTGACCGTCTGACCTTACTGACTGAGTTTATGTTTCAGTCAATATTTCCGTATCAGTTGGTAGCATTATGCACCGCAATTTTGGTGACAAAACTAGTTGGATGTGGCCTAAAGCAGGAGCGTAAAGAAATACAAGAAAACCAAAACCAAACCCCATGGCGCAACAGCCCCGAAGGGTCTAGACCTACCAAGCGACCGCTGCTCAGACCGAAGGCCTACAGATTACAAGGTGTCGTGTGGTCAGCACGACGAATCATCTCGGCCGTTATTCTTGGCTTTCTAGACCGGGGTCGCTATCTCACCGTCAGATAGCTCCTCAATTCTAATCGCGTAGGCTGAGTGGACCACGAACCAGCCCTAAGATCCAGGTAAAAATCCCTGACCTGGCCGGAAATCGAACTCAGGTTCTCCGAATAAGAGGCAGGCACACTACCCCTACACCGCGAGGCCGGTTCGTGAAGAAATACAACAAAAGGTAAATTGCTTATCTATAATGCCTTAAGGAGCTGTGACATGACCACTGATGAGAATAAGTGAATAATGTAAGTTAAGTTTCTGAGAGGTCCAATTCTGTGTTGTAGATTTAGTGTGATTAGCCGCCACTCCCGGAGGCTCAGGTTCGAATCCCGTCTCTGCCACGAAATTTGAAAAGTGGTACGAGGACTGGAATGGGGTCCACTAAGCCCCGGGAGGTCAACTGAGCAGAGGAGGATTCGATTCTCACCTCAGCCATCCTCGAAGTGGTTTTTCGTGGTTTCGCACTTTTCCTCCAGGCAAATGCCGGGATGGTACCTAACTTAAGGCCACAGCAGCTTCCTTATCCCCTTCAATCTTCCCATCCCCTCACAAGGCCCCTTTTCAGCATAGCAGGTGAGGCCGCCTGGGCGAGGTACTGGTGTTTGTCCCTAGTTGTATCCCCCGACCTAATGCCTCGCGCTCCATGACACCGCCGTTGAGGCGGTACAGATGCGATCCCTCGCTGAGTTTGAGGAAAAAAATAACCTTGGATGGTAAACGGATTAAGAAATAAAGAAAAGTTTCTGAGAATTATTTGTCAGAAGACATAAGGGAAAATGAAGACCTTGGAAGTTGATGAAATAGAAAAGAATAAGGTGAGATGATCTCAGGTGATAAAAGAATCAAAGGAGATGAAACGAAATGTCGTATGGCTTTTAGTGCCGGGATATCCCAGGACGGGTTCAGCTCGCCAGATGCAGGTCTTTCCATTTGACTCCCGTAGGCGACCTGCGCATCATGATGAGGATGAAATGATGATGAAGACACATACACCCACCCCCGTGCCATTGGAATTAACCAATTAAGGTTAAAATCCCCGACCCGGCCGGGAATCGAACCCGAAACCCTCTGAACCGAAGGCCAGTACGCTGACCGTTCAGCCAACGAGTCGGACTCAAAGGAGGTGAAAGAGAATGACAGAAAATAAAGAAAAGAGAGAGAGTGATTTGCTCTCAGTTATGATAATCAATAGATATTATTTTCAGCATTAAGTCAGATTCTGTGGTGGAGTTAGCAATTGGTTTTAGTAAATCTCTTACCCCTCGAGGTATATCGTGTTAATCCATGACAGTTATAGAATCTCCCAACATATGTAGAAGCACCGAGTGAACATCTGTGGTGTGATGTTGATAATGGCTGTCCTGCACTTTGAGTATTGTTCAATAATGACAGTTGCCTCCAGCAGTCGATCCCACCACAGCTAGCTGGACCCCCAATGGCATCAGCACCAGTAGTGCCGCAAGGCAATATTTTGTCAATTTCCACACGGATGTACTGTGTAGAGGCACAGTATCCGACAGCGGTTTGACATCCTTTACGTCATGATTATGACACTATAGCTTTTGAGACGTTTAGAAAAAGTTACTCCTGTACTGTCATGGCTGTCCTGGTACCTTTGTCGTTCACTCCAAACTGGACGAGTCCACTGCACGATTACTATGTACAATGTTCCTCCAGTAACAATAAGAAGAATAGAATAGAATAGAATAGAATAGAATAGAATAGAATAGAATAGAATAGAATAGAATAGAATAGAATACTCCCATCCCCTAGTTCCGACCCCCTGTGGGTGGGGGCGGTAGAATAACACCCACGGTATCCCCTGCCTGTCGTAAGAGGTGACTAAACAGGGCCCCAGGGCCTCTGAACTTTGAAGCGTGAGTTGGCGATCACGGGTCCCTTAGCTCAGTCCTGGCATTGTTTCAACTTTCTTGTGCCAGGCTCCTCACTTTCATCTATCCTGTCTGACTTCACTTGGTCAACTATTGTTATTTTCCGGTCCCGACGATTTTAGAACACCCGAGCCTTAAGGAGTCTTTCATTTTCACGCCTTTCGTGGCCCCTGTCTTTCTTTGACCGATACCTTCATTTTTCGAAGTGTCGGATCCCTTCCATTTTTTATCTCTGATTAATGTATATAGAGGATGGTTGCCTAGTTGTACTTCCTCTTAAAACAATAATCACCACCATCACTTCCCGTAGTTTCGGATTGCCAGGAACTGGGGAAAGAGTAATAAACAAATGCAGGTGTACATTGGAAATCAATTATTGACACATAATAGATTCCCTAAATATCCAGGAGTCACCTTAGATAGAACACTATCCTTTAGACAACACCTTCTTAACACCCAATCCAAAGTAAGAACTCGCAACAGTGTAATCCAAAAATAATGTGGTATAACTTGCGGTTTAACGGCAACTTTGCTTCTATCAGTCACTACTGATCTGCATTTAGGGCAGTCGCCCAGGTGGCAGATTCCCTATCTGTTGTATTCCTAGCCGTTTGTTGGGTGATTGCAAAGAAATTGGAAATTTATTGAACATCTCCCTTGGTAAGTTATTCCAGTCCCTAAGTCCCCTTCCTATAAACGAATATTTGACCCACTTTCTTCTCTTGAATTCCAGCTTTATCTTCATATTGTGATCCTTTATATTTTTAAAGACACCACTCGAACTTATTCGGCTACTAATGTCATTCCACGCCATCTCTCCAATGACAGGTCGGAACATACCTCTTAGTCGAGCAGCTCGTCTTCTTTCTCCCAAGTCTTCTCAGCCCCAACTTTGAGACTTATATGCCCTCTCCTTTACTTTCTTACTACAAACCCTGAATGCCCTTATAACCATGTTCAGAGATCTGTACACTTTATTTACAATTATATTTATGTGATTACCACAATGAAGATCTTTCCTTATATTAACGCCTAGGTACTTACAAATGATCCCCAAAAGGAACTTTAACCCAATCAATGCAGTAATTAAAACTCAGAGGCGCGGCTGTGAGCTTGCATCCTGGAGATAGCAGGTTCGAATCCCACTGTCGGCAGCCCTAAAGATGTTTTTCCGTGGTTTCCTATTTTCACACCAGGCAAATGCTGGGGCTGTACCTTAATTGAGGCCACGGCCGCTTCCTGCCCATTCCTAGACCTTTCCTATCCCATCGTCGCCAACAGACCTATCTGTGTCAGTGCGACGTAAAGCAAATAGCAAAAAAAAAAAAAAAAAAAGTTTGGGACTTATGTTCTCGACTGCTGAGTACTGTGCCCTTTTTTGGTTCAATATCTCTCACACCAACCTCCGTTTTTCTTTTTTTTTTCTAAGCTCCGAAGGAGTTAAGAGTTTTAATCGAAACCGACTTTCAACCTATTAGATCGTGTTACGTACATTTAGTACGTGTTGAAGAGTACGTAACACGACGTAATAGGTTGAAAGTCGGTTTCGATTACAATGCGGTCGTGAAAATTCAATATTCATTAAGAGGTTTACTTTACCCAGTGACGATTAAAGCAATAAGTTACATTACTGTTATTATTGGACAGCAGGGTGGTTTAGCGGTAAGGTGCTTGACTTTCATGCCGGCGACCGTGGTTCGATTTCCGGTGTCAGGGAGGGCATGCGACCTTAAGTTTCCGGCCGGAACTCTTTCATGCCTCGGTGCGTGCACGGACCCCGAGCAAGCGGGATAAGCTGCGAAAGATGATGTTGTTGATTATAGTTAATATTATTTGGCATCCAGCAACAATCATTTGTTATTTTTTATAAATTCTCGTACTTCGAGAGCACGCCAACCAAAAAGTTTGAAAACCTCTGCTTTAAGGCAGACGTGCCAACTTTCAAACGTTAAAAATCAGAAGATTTTTGTTTTGCGTCATATCCCGACATGTTATGATACGTCATTGATGACGTAATTTTTAAGAATATTTACCACATTATCCTACTCAGTTATATAATTTCTCTTATTGTTCATTTATAAATACTGAAATACTGCATGCATCTGAGCTTTAGAACACATGACTCTTCATTCTAAATGTCTTAGGCCTCTTCATAAATATCTGAGTCCGGCTCCATGGCTAAATGGTTAGCGTGCTGGCCTTTGGTCACAGGGGTCCCGGCTTCGTTTCCCGGCAGGGTCGGGAATTTTAACCATCGTTGGTTAATTTCGCTGGCACGGGGGCTAGGTGTATGTGTCGCCTTCATCATAATTTCATCCTCAACTCGACGCGCAGGGTGTCTACGGGCATCAAATCAAAAAACCTGCACCTGGCGAGCCGAACATGTCCTCGGACACTCCCGGCAGTAAAAGCCATACGCCATTACATTTCATTTTCATACATTTCTGCACTAGATTTATGCTCAAAGCACTGGCCTTGTTGAACAGGTTTTAAGTTTTTTCAGAATTATATTTTGGAAGCACTGGTCCAAATTGGGTTTTTGTCCTTGTAAACATGCTAAAAATTAATCTCGCAGAGGGCATTGCTATGTGGAAATGATAAAATAAAAAGCATTACGTTAGAGATTTTGTTGATTGCATCTGCCTTGCCGTCCCACTAAACATCAATGCTCTCCAGCTACTTAGAGAACAAGGAAAACCTGAGATTTTAAAAAATACTGAAATCTTAAATCTGTTCTCAAAATCGAGAGATAAATCTCTGCGATCACGAGAAAAGGAGGAAGGACCAAAAATACGGAGTCTCTCGCTTAAATCTGGGGAGACAGGGTGAGTTGGCCGTGCGGTTAGGGGCGCGCAGCTATGAGCTTGCATCCGAAAGATAGTGGGTTCGAACCCCACTGTCGGCAGCCCTGAAGATGGTTTTCCGTGGCTTCCCATTTTCACACTAGGGAAATGCTGGGGCTGTACTTTAATTAAGGCCACGGCCTCTTCCTTCCCACTCCTAGGCCTATCCTATCCCATCGTCACCATAAGTCCTCTCTGTGTCGGTGCGACGTAAAGCCACTACCAAAAAAAAATCGGGGGAGTTTACGGTGTCCTGTCAATCGCCGCCAGTAGCTCCCAGTTTAAAATGTGTGATAATCGCTCCCAGTCCATTAGCCCAATCAAGCTGTTCACCATGGACAATGTCCCCCAGAAGGGCCGTTCTCTTTAAGTATTTCTGAGGGTTTTCTCCACCACCTCTTCACAGGCCAGCTACGTGCAGGGAAAGTATTACACTGACTTTGCTAGTCAATCAGATGTGTTCAGACAACTAACTGATTCTTAGGTTAGGTTAGCGGTTCCCGTGACTGTTCGTTGAAACTTCCATGTCAAACACAACCAGAATGCACTAAATAATTAGTATAACACTATGACACTCGGAGCGAATATGAGAGGAAGTGAGGCTAGCAGGCAAGTGCAAATTTTTGGAGTGAAAGGGATAGTCCTGTGAAGTTTCCCGTCGTTATTCCAGTGGTCACTGTCTCAGGGGAGGGAGCCGGATAGTGAGCCTCGCGCAGGTGTAAACAGCTAATGGACTGGGATCAATTGTCACTGGTGGCGAATGACATATATTCGGCTCTACAGCTCTGCATTCGGAGAGGGACTGTCCTGAGAATGTTTCTTCGTAGTTGTCCATTCTCTACACTGAGGTGAATACCGGGACAGTTCCTCTCGCCTTCTCCGAACATCTCCTTCACGGAATCAAAAATTTCTGCAGTAGTATTAGTTTTAATCATCACATTGCCGGGCTTTTCGGACGTTTGCAAGCGAACGGCGTTGGAGAGTCCCATTCAATATACAGCAAAACTTGCTCACAGCGGAATCGCATTAGACAAGTTTCTGCATTACACAAAACACCTGCTTGGTGTTTAACACCTGCTTGGTGTTTTGTTTTTTTCGTTGAAACACCAATTACTACCACCGTTACACAAAACATGACACAATATATATAGTATTTAAAGCTTATCTGTATCTGCCTACGTTTGACGCTCGGCTCTCCAGATAGATGTACAGCGGCGGCGGTGGTGATGGTGGTGATTATTGTTTTAATATAAAGTACAACTAGGCACCCATTCTCTACACAACACTAATCACAGAGAAAAAATGAAAGGGATCCAACACTTCGAAAAATGAAGGTATCGGCCAAAGGAAGACAAGGGGTACGAAGGGCATGAAAATGAAACACTCCCTAGGCCTCGAGTGCTCTAATACCGTCGGGAGATAGTGGATTCGAATCCCACTGTCGGCAGCCCTGAAAATGGTTTTCCTTGGTTTCCCATTTTCACACCAGGCAAATGCTTGGGCTGTACCTTAATTAAGGCCACGACAGCTTCCTTCCCAATCCTAGGCCTTTCCCATCCCATCGTCGCCATAAGACCTATCTGTGTCGGTGCGACGTAAAGCAAATAGCAAAAAAAAATTACCGTCGGGGTCGGAAAAGAACAAGAGTTGACCAAGGGAGGTCAGATAGGATAGATGAAAGTGAGGATCCTGGCAATAGTAAGTGGAAGCAATGCCAGGACTCAGCTAAGGGCCCCGTGGTCGCCAACCCACGCTTCAAAGTTCAGGAGTCCCTGGGGGCCACTTTAGGTCGCCTCTTACGAGAAGCAGGGGATACCGCGGGCGTTATTCTACCTCCCCCACCCACGGGGGGCAGATTGAAGTAGCCTACACAGTACTGTAGTACACTGATGTGTTAATTATTATTACTGCGCTTTATTATGTAAACAGTATGATAACAAAGTATATCATTTTGATACTATCATAACACTATATTACGCTATTTTACAACACTGGATATACGCTCCTTAAACCTGTTTCCATCACTGCATTCTATACAGTACTTCACAACACCAAACTTTCTTCCACAGATCAAACAAAAGAACTTAATCCACTTCTTTCTAATCACGTCTTTCTGAATGCAGTCCTGAGCTGAGTACATTGGTTCATGAAGAGTGGAAGAGTTAGATTTAATGGCAAATTGCTTTACGGTACAAAGGCACTGTAGGCTTGTTCATGGGTTCGAATCTTGTTTTGATCTTCGTCTTCTTGCTCGTCTCCTTCCGTGTCCTCCTCTTTCTCGGCCTTCCTCACTCCTAGAAGGGCTTTAGCTGTTTCGAAAATGTGGTTTGTTGTAAGATGTTCATCACTTCGAATGAAGTTCCCTGCCTCGCAGGGAACGTTTCTTGCTTGTCACAAGTTCGATACTGCCGATGCGACTTCAATCAATTCATTCGTTCCACCATCCATATTGTTACGTACCAGCCCCGTGGTAGCCCCTTTCGGTACTTCGAGGAAATGGGCTGGTGACTCGGACGACCTGGGATCACCCAGCCAGCTTGTGGGGTTGGGACGGCCTTTCTGTGTATTGTTCTCGTCGGCCGGCTGATCTGTGAGTTTCTTGGAGATTCAACGGTAATGTTCTGCCTCTGGTAACCTTGCGAAAATTCTCGCTGAAATCACCCAAGCTGTAAAAAGGGAGGCTAGCCGCGGAGAGTCAGTCAGTGCTGGACTCCGTGTGAGACACGGTGTGTTGGAGTTCGGTGGCTGGGCTGAAGGTGTGGTTAGTTGTCGCTAAGTGTCCTACCGAGGTCCGACCAGAAGCTGTTGTTTTTGTGTCGGAAAGACCAGTGAGTGCGTGGACTGGAAACGACGGAACGAAAGACTATACTGTGTGTTCGTGTATTTCTGCGTGAGTCAGCGAGGGAAGCCGCTGTCGCGAGTGTGAAGGTAAATGGACCTGTTCGCCGTTGTGAGTATCGTCCTGCTGTTGAACACTATTGACCTGTTTGGTTGTTCACTGCATGTGACTGTGAGAATGACTGGACTGTCTGTGGAGTCGAACCTACAAACAGTCGTCGTGTTTCGAGTGGCTCGTAGCCCTGTTTGCAGATCCAGCGGTCTACACACAGCTGCTGTATGATGTGACTGGACTTGTGGAAGTGAAAGTGAGGATGAAGCGTCCCCAGGTAAAGAAATGGGATGGACCGCCTGCTGCGCCGTAAGGAAGAGCAATTTGTAAATAGACAGTAATTAGTAAGTGTGGCCATTCATAACTGGTTAGAATTGTGTGTGTGGGTACATATGTGTGTGTACATATTGTGTGTGTACATCTGTGTGTGTACATTTATTGGGTCACCCTGAAATAAATTAGAGTAATGAAACAGATGGAGTTTTATTCGTAACAATATTATCACTCTCTCGAAACACGTGCGTCAGTTTGTCCAACAATGACATTGATCATACCAGCACCAGAAATTCACAAATATTGTACGTAAGACTACGTAAGTTCTTAATATTTTCCACATTGTACAACTAGATTTTGAAGAATATTTTCATTTTTATTTCCGTTTATGCATTGAGGAGACTCCGCATTGCACAAAAGTAAGAAAATTATAACGTCGTAAGCTTCGCCGGGACCGAGATTCCGTAGTAGACAAGTTTCTTCTTTATTCAAGTTTCGCTTTGAACACGTTTTACAGTAATAGTCACCGAAGACAGCTAAAGATACCGCAGATGAGGAGAATGATGAATCTAGGTTCGAGAGATGACGAACTGATGTAAGGCGAGTAGCGATTTAAAGAGTAGAGGTCATCCGAGAAGACGGCGGATAGACAGCGTTTGATGAAACATGAACCTGCGTGGATTGGTGGATAATACATGAGAGAACATTACCGGTATGGAAGAAGAAAATCCGCATCAGCGACCCCGCCTAGTATAGGGTGATCAGAACTCCCTTATTTTACGGGATTGCCCCTTATTGCTCCAAGGCGTCTCGTTGCCCCGGCAAAAAAATATACGGAGCACGTGAACCATCCTGCATATTTTAAAATACCGTGTTTAAACTTTATTTACCACAAAACTCTGATGTATATTTCTCATTCTTCTTCTTCCGCTTCTTCCACGCCTGTAGGGTCGCGGGTGCGATCTGCGTCGCACACGTGTATTTCGCTCTATTTTACAACCGGATACCCTTCCTGACGCCAACCCTACGTGGAGAGATGTAATCGCTGTTGGGTATTAATGTGGTGGTTTGTAGCGTGGCGTGTTGTCTGAGTATTAAGAAGAGTGTGTTGGGACAGACACAAACACCCAGACCCCGAGCCAGAAGAATTAATCAGACTTGAATAAAATCCCCGACACGGCCGGGAATCGAGCTCGGGATGCCCTGAACCTAAGGCCTCAATGTTGACCATACAGACATGGAGCCGGGACGTATATTTCTCTTTGCGTAAAGTAATTACAGTTTGTTCGGTCAGCACTAACTGCAATAAACCAGTGAAATGGTGAAGGTGGTGATTATTGTTTTAAGAGGAAGTGCAACTGGGCGACCATCCTCTATTAACACTAATTAGAGGAGAAATGGAAGGGATCCCACTTTGAAAAATGAAGTTATCTGCCAAAGAAAGGCAAGAGCCACGAAGGGCGTGAACATGAAAGACGTAAAAGAAGGAGGTCGGATAGGATATATGAAAGTGAGGAGCCACGCACAAGTAAGCAGAAGCAATTCCAGGACGCAGCTAAGGGTTCCATGTTTGCCAACCAGCGCTCCCAGGTTTAACAGCCCCTCGGGCACCGTTTAGTCGCCTCTTACGACAAGCAGGCAATATCGTGAGTGTTATTCTACCGACCTCACCCACAGGAGGTAAACCAGTGAGATAGACGTATATAAAATGAAAAAATGGCAACTTATAATCCTGAATAGTAAAAATTGAAATGGCGTATGACTTTTAGCACCGAAAGTGTCCGAAGACAGGTACAGCTCGCCAGATGCAGATCTTTCTTGATTTGACACTCGTAGGCGACCTGTACGTCGTGATGAGGATGAAATGATGATGAAGACGATACATACACCCAGCCCCAGTGACTGCGGAATGGAATCGAACCCGGGACCAACCCTTTAGCCATGGAGCTGGACATCCCGAATAGTGAACATTGTTGTGTAGCTTCCATTTTAATAATAATAATAATAATAATAGTAATAATAATAATAATAATAATAATAATAATAATAATAATAATAAGCACGTCCGATTCTGTGGTTTAGTGCATAGTGTGATTAGCTGCCATCCCCGGAGGCCCGCGTTTGATTCCCGGCTCTGCCAAACAATTTGAAAAGTGGTACGAGGGCTGGAACCGGGTCCACTCATCCTCGGGAAGTTAATTGAGGAGGGGGGGTTCGATTCCCACCTCAGCCATCCTCGAAGTAGTTTTCCGTCGTTTCCTACTTCTCCTCCAGGCAAATGCCGAAATGGTACCTAACTTATAGCCACCACCGCTTCCTTCCTCTTTCTTGTCTATCCCTTCCACCTCCCATAAGCCCCCTATTCAGCATAGCAGGTGAGACCACCTGGGCGAGGAACTGATCCTCCTTCAGAGTTGTATCCTTCAGCCCAAAGTCTCACGCTCCAGGACACTACCCTTGAGGTGGTTGAGGTGGTAGCTCTCGCTGAGTCCAAGGGAAAAACCAACCCTGGAGGGTAAACGTATTAAGAAAATAATAATAATAATAATAATAATAGTAATAATAATAATAATAGTAATAATAATAATAATAATAATAATAATAATAATAATAATAATAATAATAATAATAATAATAATAGATTTTCTATGAATAAATGGTACTTTTTGTGAGGTCTGCGTTTTGTGTTAAGAAATTATAATATTAAATAGGGCCTAATAATCAACGGCTGTCGAAGTGTCCCGTATTTTCATGCTTGTAATTTGGTCACCCTGACCTAGTAGGGTCTATCTCTAATTATGTTGAAGATGCCAAATGGACATAACTGTTGGTCTATTCATCCCAAATCTTCATAATTAAGAAGGAGTGAAAACAATTAATGTTATTCTTTTTACAACCCACTAACTACTTTTGTCTGCTTTTTGAGACGCCGAGGTGCCGGAATTTTATCCATTACGAGTTCTTTTACGTGCCAATAAATCTAGCGACACGAGGTTGACGTATCTGAGCATCTTCAAATACCATCGGAGTGAGCCAGGTTCGAAGCTGCCAAGTTGGGTTCAGAAGGCCAGAGTCTAGCCACTCATCCCAGCCCAGTTACAACAATAGTGCACCTTGCACATCTTATGAAAGAACACCTTGCCTTTCAAACCGGCTGTAGAGAAAGAGATAAGAAAGTCACTTCAAACTTCGTTTTACAACTTCAGTTCGAAATGATTGACTAAATCTGAGCCACGTTTCTCTTGTGTTCTCTTTCGTTTTATGTGCACTTTTATATTCATAAAACCCGCGTGTTCGTTTTATAGTTTCTTTTTTTCTTTTCTCAGTTCCTTCTCTTCGTCTGCGGGCCCGCACGTCATACGTCTCTGGAGGAGCTATCCTTCACTGTCGGGACGTACTTCTACAACAGTGGCGTTATTAATACCGGAAGGATTCACGGAGCAGAACAACCATTGTGGTTTCACACTGAGCCGTCGGGTTCAACAAAACGACTCCAGGAGGCAAAAAAGTTGGTTTGAAGTAAACCACAACCCCGATAAAATGAGGATATATAGACAATGAGTGGGAGAATGTATTCAATACTTCTTGTTTCCAGCTGCAAGTTTAGCTAAGCATGCTAAAACATTAACCAATACGGTGACATGCAAAAGAAATGCCTCCAATTTCTTTCCACAGGATCTTGTATTAGGCTTACTTATGACATTTACATTACATTGCGTATCTGTCTGCCTCTGTCGTGTAGTGGTTAGTGTTATTAGCTGCCACCCCCAGAGGCCCGGGTTCGATTCGCGGTTCTGCCAGGAAATTTGAAAAGGGCTGGAAAGGGGTTCACTCAGTCTCGGGAGGTCAACTGCGTAGAGGGGGGGAGGGTTAGGTTCCCGCCTCAGCCATCCTCAAAATGGTTTCCCGTGGTTTCCCACTTCTCCTCCAGGCAAATGCTGCCGGGATGCTACCAAACTTAAGGCCACGGCCGCTTCCTTCCCCCTTCCTTGCCTATCCCTTCCAATCTTTCCATCCCCACAAAAGGCCCCTGTTCAGCATAGCAGGTGAGGCCGCCTGGGTGAGGTACTAGTCGTCCTCCCCGGGTATATCCCCCAGACCCAAAATCTCACGCTCCAGAACACTGCCCTTGAGGCGGTAGAGGTTGGATCCCTCGCTGAGTCCAAGGGAAAAGCCAACCCTGGACTTTAAACGAATTAAGAAAAAAAATACTTTTAACATTCAATAGAAATGGCAGGTCATGTGCGCAATAGATCCTGACCCTGAAGTTGATCACAGCATACCAGAAACAGAGGAAAAAGAAATTAGTGCTCACATTTGTGGACTTCGGTAGACAGAGAAACACTGATCCGTATCATAGAAGAATTTGGTCTACATAGGAAGACCAGAGATCTCATTAAACAGACTGTGACTGACACAACATCCAAGGTCACTTTCAGGGGAATACTATCAGAATCCTTTAGGATTAAAACAAGGGTCAGACAGGGAGATGGGCTTTCTCCCCTTCTATTCAACTGTGTTCTTGACAAGGTCATTAGAGAGTGGCGCAAGAAAATGCACGGAATAGGTGGTATACGAATGGGATATAAGAATAGAAGGATTGTAGTCGACTGCCTAGCCTTTGCAGATGACATTGTGATTCTGTCAGTCAATAGAGGAGGCACGGAACCAGATTGCCCAGCTCCAGGAAGAAGCAAATAAGGCAGGATCTCCTTCGAAAATAAACAGTACATGACCAACGTCGAAACAGTACCCAGAGGGACGACAGTGGAGGGAGGGAGGATTCGGAAAGTAGAGAAATTTAAATATATGGGAGATTGGATAGATAACAACCTGTCAGAGAAAAAGACACTGATATCGAGAATAAACAAAATGAACTTGGCATACAAGCTAAGTATGAACAACTATAACAAGAAGAAGATCGCAATCAATGCAAAACTCAAGACATTACCAGACAGTGATCCGACCAGAAGCCTTATATGCAGCTGAATGTTTGAGCCTGATAAAGGTAGGATTGGTCAAAAAGTTACAACTGGTGGAGCGAAAAATTCTAAGGAAGATACTGGGAGCCCAAAGAACAGAGGAGGGATCATACAGAAAGAAAGCAAACCAAGAACTGTACCGTAAGAGAGAAAAGATCTCAGGCACCATCCGGAAGAGGAGAGCCATGTTCTTTGGACACATCTACAGAATGGACCCGGGAAGCCTGACCAACCAGATAGTAAGTTTTTTTGAGACCAGGAAAACTGTGGTACGCTGTGATAGTACATATATCATACCCCCGAATTATATGTAGAAGTTAGAGATATTATTGTCAGTATTCGATTTATTATTATTATTATTATTATTATTATTATTATTATTATTATTATTATTATTATTATTATTATTTCATTTGTATATTTTGCCATTTATATTGGTAAGCTGGAAGATATCCACATATGTAGGTATGAGTAATTTGTTTTGCACGAGTGGGAAAACATTGCTTTAATAACTCTGGTAATTTGGTTGAGTCATGTGGCTACCCCAGTGTTTGTTGTGATGTACTTGTGTCGGGATATTCCGTGAGTCATGTATATATCCCAGCCTGATGAGATGAGCTTGTTGTTGTATTAGGGAAGTTCGTTGACTCATCCGAGGCAAACCCCAGAGTTTGTTTATCTCTTGGGAGCAAGGTCTTGACAAGAGGTTCACTCATGATTGGCTGGCGAGCACCAATCCAGACGTATCATCTGAGAGGAGGGGGATGTTGATGTCTATAAAGGTTGATCATACGGCGGCAACCAGGAGGATTGTAAAGGAACGAGAAGGAAGATAACTACAAGCAGTAACACTGTATGAAGGAACGACAACTGACACTGTACGGGAAGGAAGTGGTGCTGATACACGGTACTGGAGTGACACGGCTGCAACGGACTGGACTTCAAACGTTCGTGGAGCGTAGTCTTGTTATGTTCGTGGAAAGTGGATGATTGTGGAGAGTGCTTGCGCATTAAGTATTGTAGCACTTGTGGCGGCCTAGCATTAGATTTTGGTGAAAGCTATCTCAGACTTTCCATAAATTTATGTTGAGGATCGACAGACGTGTGTATATATATCTTTACAACAAGTGTTAAAATATGTGAACACAGTAGTACAAGGTACAGTATCTGTGTGATGTGATAACTGCCGATTATGAGAATCGGTAAGTCGAATTGATATAGAGACAGTGAAGGGTATTTATCTTCATATATGTACATTGTTCATCGGACTATCTACAAATGGTAGCTTAGTTCTCGCTTTCGTTTTCCCACGATTTTCATTATTGTTGTTGTTGTTGTAAATATGGAGTCTTCCAGCAATATTTTATATGTGTATTATATGTATAATGTTGTATGTTGATGAGGTGCTCATGCACGGAATTTGTTAAGAATATAGTTAGCTATTTTAGAATCAGTGTTATTGATGAACCTAGGTGCAGTTCCTACCTAATTAGTCGTTTTCAGGAGGTTGGGTAAGGCCTGCAGCAGATGTACCAGTACGCAGCATTATGTACACGCCCTGGGATATAAAGTTTATCATGCTCTTATCTAAATTCGAGGGATCCATTCTGGTGAACTCTGGCGCCCATACTACGGACATTTCGATTAATTATGCTTATTAATTTTATTAAGTTTTTGAGTAATTTTATTTATATATTTTTATTCATGATTTTATGTATTATTATCAAATAGTTACAACGCTGGCATCAGGAAGTGACGAAGGACCTGACAGAAATGAGAATACAAGGATCGGAAATAAGCAACAGGGAAACTTACAAGTCGAAAATAAAGAACACAAAGAGTTCCCAAGAAAAAGTTAGTTTGCAGACCCAAGCACCATGGACGGAAGAGCGAAGAAGGTTGCAGAGTGAAAGAAAGAAGGATTACTGGGCGCGGATAAAAGCCCAGAAGCAGCTGAAATCGAATTAACGTGGTCCACAGTTGGCCAAAACGAAAGAAAGAAAGAAAGAAAGAAAGAAAGAAAGAAAGAAAGAAAGAAAGAAAGAAAGAAAGATCCTTTAAGGTATTAACAATGGGGTTCTCTCAGAGTGCTATCATACAAATAATAATAATAATAATAAGAAGAGGACCTGGCTGTGTCGGTGCGATGTAAAGCAGCTTTTAAAGAAAGAAGTGACCCGGTTTATTCATGAGATGAAGGGATGAAGGACAACAAAGTTGCGGGCGAAGATGACATCGTGGCAGAACTCCTGAAAATGGCCCTTGGGAACATATGGGAAACGTAGAGGATTCTTGAAGACTGGCAGATGATTCTGATACATCATTGCATAAGAAATGTGATAATATGGATGTTAATAATTACAGAGTAATACCTGTAGTTTCCGTCCCATACAAAATGTTCTCTAATGCACGACTACATAGAGTAGAAGGTATATTGTATCAATAATTGGGAGAATATCATGCAGGCTTCCGGAAAGGTAGATCATGCGTGGAACAAATCTTCATCCTAAAGATTATCATAAAATACAAGATGATGGGCAGAAAAAATATGTGGCAGATTTTATGAATTTCAGAAAGGCATACGATTCCATTGACCAGGAAAACCTTGATGAGAGTTCTAGAAGAGTTTGGAGTAAATAAAAAGACAAGCTATTTGATCAGGCAGACAATCACCAACACTTTACTCCAAAATAAAGTTCGAGTAAACAAAAAGTCAAAAAATTTAATCAGACAGGCAATCACCAACGCTTCTCCAAAATAAAGTTCAGTAAGGAAATCTCCGGATCCTTCGAAATCAAAACTGGTGTAAGACAAGTAGACGGACTCTCACCAATCACGTTCAACTGCGTTATGGTAAGGGTCGTTAGGGAATGGAAGAAGGGAATTCCTGACAGAGATTTTCCAAATTAGGAGAGTTAGATAGTTTAGTATTCGCTGGTGATATACTGATGCTCGCCAGCGATATAGTAACAGGTAGAAAAGGATTGAAGAACTCCAGATGATAGCAAAGAAGAGTGGGCTTCCAATTTGCGCTCATGATCAGAATTAAGAGGCTCCTCAGCAGCTGAAGCTAGGAGACGAAAAACTAAGGAGAGTTAAGAGCTATAAGTATTTGGGAGAAATATTACAAGAGAATGGCTTGGAAAAGAATGCCTTTAAGGAGCGGGCGACAAAAATGGAAATAGCATTTCAACCGACGAGGAAAACCCACAATAGAAAGTTTCTATCTTATGGGACTTAATTGAGCCATCTAGACACTTTTTGTTAAACCTGAGTACCTGTATGCAACAGAAACATTGGATGTGACTGGAAAAGGTGGGCTTTAGAATACCCGGAAGAGAGAAAGAAAACATGCTAAGAAAAACTCCAGGCCAAAATGTAAATTTTTAAAAATGGGGAGAGGAGACTCAAATCTAACAAAAAATTATATCAAAGAACAGAGGGTACGGTTGAATTGAGAAAGAGAAGGTTACAAGTTCTACGGAAAAGTTCAGGATGGACAAGAGCAGACTAACGAAGAGAATCTTTGAATCCTTCAGGAAGAGGGAGACAGAAGACAGAAGTGAGTTTGGACTTGACGAAGATTGGGGTTCCGGAAGATTATATCATGAACAGAAATCGATTTAGACAACTCGCCAAACAGTCAAAAAATACCGCGTTTACCAGGAAACTGGGGTAACAGTAGTGAGAAAAGGGAGATCCTACTCAGTAAAACAGAAGAAATTAGGAGAAAAGATGAAAAGATTCTGGTAGAGAGTGAAGGCAGAGAAGGTTAAAAATACTGCAAAGATTGTCAAACGTGGTCCATAGACACCGGAACGAAAAAAAATTGAGTATGGCCTCCGGAGATGCCTTATTGGCCTAATTGTTTATAAGGATAGGGCCTACCTTTGATGAATTCTAGTTTGGAAGACGGCTCATACACCCAGTCCCCGAATCGGAGGAACTAGTTAATTTTAAAATCCTCGACCAAGCCGGCAGTATGTTTTAGCATCCCACCCCTCACAAGCACCTTTACTATTTGCATCACTTGTTTCCGGTGATATCTTGAAATTTTCAATAGATGCTGCAAAGTTTTCTTTACCATCTTGAGTCTGCAATAAATAATTTGCAACTATTCTTTTTAGAAAACTGTTCGTGGATATCTTTCCGTAGTCGGTAAATGCAGAGTGGGTCTCGGCCCTCAAGTGGCCAAGGCTGGTCCGTGGTCCAACAGCTCTGAACTCTGGCCGGCCAACCGAGCAGAAGACGGGTGGCGACTCTACCGTGGCTCTACGCCTCAGCATTCTGGAGACGGGAAAGGGCTGGACATCACGGCTGGCTCCAACCGTCGGCTGTCCTGAGAATGGTTTTCCGTAGTTTTCCATTCTCCTGCACTACAGCGAATGCCGGGACAGTTCCTAGTATAGACCACGGCCGCCAACCCCCTCACCTTCTCCATGCATCTTCTTCACCGTAACAAATCTTCCGGCCTGCGAGAAGGCGTTACCGTCTAAGAGGCCCTTCTCCCCCTTCAGGGGAGGAATGCAAACGTTTCAGTAGTAGTAGTTTTTCCGTTTTACTGTGTGAAATAGGTGATGCCACAAAGAGAATAATAATAATAATAATAATAATAATAATAATAATAATAATAATAATAATAATAATAATAATAATAATACCGGCTGGTACACCTCTACGCCGCACATTTAAATTTTTCGCCTTTAAGTACTCTTCTACAGGAGAAACTCTGAACTTTAACAACTGAATCAACTTATAAGTTTCCTCAGAAGATGTCACTACCGTAAATTTTGCGATTACGAAGTTCGAAGCCCAGAGCATGTAAGGATCCCAAAAATTGTGCTCTCGTGCTCTTATTTGTAAAATTATACCTTGTACCTGATTAGTGGATAGTGGTTGAGTTGTTGTTATTTGTTTAAATTCTATGTAAAATTTGTTAAGTTTTTCTACTTGTGAAAATATAACCTTTTATTGAAATTTTAATTCATCTTTCGGCCTTGTAGTTAGACCCATTCCAGCCCGCACCTTCTTTCACCTCTGCAGTCCACGGGTAACCCCTTATAATAATAATAATAATAATAATAATAATAATAATAATAATAATAATAATAATAATAATAATAATAATAATAATAATAATAATAATAATTTAATTAATTATTAATGATAATTAATAATTTAACATAATTGATTTAATTTGTAATTATTTATAATAATTATAAATTATTATTATTATTATTATTATTATTATTATTATTATTATTATTATTATTATTATTATTATTTCTTCACCTTATCTCACTTATATATATGGGTCGCTGGAGCCACCGAGACTCATATATTTTGTTTTGGCATGGCGTTTAAGACCGGATGTCCTTCCTGATGCCACGTGATTCTTGAGATGAAAATCTCGACCCAGGATCGACCGGGATTCGAACGTCAGTCTTCCGGTGGGAATACAGCTGCTAAGCCACTGAGCTAATCATAGACTGGGCGGTCTGAGACGGGGTCTCGAGATTTATCGAGATCTCGAGACTAGCGCAACAAAGCACATGTCGAGAGATCTCGAGAGCGTTTTCCTCGCATTGTGCGACGAGCAGCTTTGCGTAAGCCTACAGATAGCCGGAGATGAATGTTGTTTGTGCCGAGTATGCGAATAGCCAACCACGGGCCTTCTCCATTCCGAAAATACATGTCAACAAGCGATTAGACCGTTCATTTCTTGCGAAGTCTATTATTGAAGCAGTGTGACATACGTATAAAAGATACGCATTCTGGCATTGTACGCAGCGGTAACTAAATGAATAAGTAGGCTAAGTACAGAAACTGATGGATACTGTAGGTGTACGTACTTATCACCAATCATTTATCAGACCCGACATTAAACAACCATTTGGCCAGTGCTTTTGTTTACCAGCATTAAGGTGACTAAGGAAATAATTCCTTAATATGTTACGGAGTATACGCATCATAATTAGGTGCTTCGGTATCTGACGGTGCAATGTGTAATTATGCTTAATTGTACGCGACAACTTTAAGACATTCGGGAGACAGTGGGTTCGAACGCCACTGTCGGCAACCCTGAAGATCATTCCCCGTGGTTTCCTGTTTTCACACCAGGCAAATTCTGGGACCGTACCTTAATTTAGGGCCACATCCGCTACATTCCCACTCCTAGCCATTTCAATCAATCAATCAATCACTCAATCAATCAATCAATCAATTAATCAATCGATCGATCAATCAATCAATCAATCAATCAATCAGTCAGTCATCATTGATCTGCATTTACGGCTTTCGTCCAGATGACAGATTCCCTGTCAATTGTTTCCCTACCCACCGAGCTGGATAGCTGCAGTCGCTTAAGTGCGGCCAGTATCCAGTATTCGGGAGATAGTAGGTTCGAACCCCACTGTCGGCAGCCCTGAAAATGGTTTTCTGTGGTTTCCCATTTTCACACCAAGCAAATGCTAGGGCTGTACCTTAATTAAGGCCACGGCCGCTTCCTTCCCACTCCCAGCCCTTCCCTGTCCCATCGTCGCCATAAGACCTATCTGTGTCGGTGCGACGTAAAGCAACTAGCAAAAAAAATTGTTTACCTAGCTTGTCCTTAAATATTTTCAACGAACTTTGAAATTTATGGAACATTTCCCTTGATAATTTATTCCAATCCCTTACTCCTCGTCCTATAAATTAATATTTGCCCCAGTCTCTCCTCTTGAATTCCATCTTTATCTTCATAGCATGATCTTCACTGTTTTCTAAAAGCTCTACTCAAGCTTATTCTTCTTCTAATGTCATTCCACACCAACTCACCACTGACCCACTGACAGTTCGAAACATACCACATAGTCGAGCATCTCGTCTCCTTACTCCCAAGTCTTCCCAGCCCAAGGTTTGCAACATTTTAGTACTCCTTTGTCGGAAATCACCCAGAACAAATGGTGCTGCTTTCCTTTGATTTGTTTTCAGTTCTCGTATCAAGCAGTCCTGGTGAGGGTCCCTTATCTATAGTTCAAAAGGAGTAAAATACGTCAACAGAAATACTTCGGGGACGATCCGGCACTTAAAAACACATAATATCACTGAAGGGAAATCGTCACAGAGATCACCTCCGGCCCGGTCAGCATCACAAGGAGCTACCCTGTCGACAACAACAGGAAGGCATTCACTTAGGTGTACATCCTAACTACAGTTAGTAACAAAATTCAAATAACCTCAAATAACTCGTGAACCTTTTAAGTTACTAGCATTCTGTTTTAACTTTCGTTAATGGTATTAAGGGGCTCATGGTTGAACATGCAGTACTTTTCCAGGCTTTTGACAAAATTTATCGGCACACACATTTGCATTTGTAAATGTTAGTTCACGCAATAATTGCATATGATATACTATCAAGCTTGCGCTCGTAGTTACTGGAACGTCACACCGATCGCACCACAGGAGAATCGGTTTCGAGATTCTCTCGAGAGTCTCGAGATCTGTAACGTCAGTCTCGAGAATCTCGAGCGAGAGCATTGCCAATCGCTAGCTAATCACGTCCCCAATAATAATAATAATAATAATAATAATAATAATAATAATAATAATAATAATAATAATAATAATAATAATGTACAAATTGTAGGTTAATACCGACTGAATATTTTTAAACATACCGTGTGTACTTAGTACGTAATATTAATCTAAAATTTGCTACTTCTTGTTCGCTTCAAGTTTAGAAACGATATTGATTCTCCCATTCACTATTAAAACCGCAGGTTCGTAACTATTTCGTCAAGATTAGAAACAAAGTATTAAAAAATAATATCAAGAATTAAATTAAAATTGAATAAAAACTGCAGTCGTGAAAATTAAATTCTTCATTAAATACAAATGAAGTTAAAGAGAAGAGCAAACAGAATGCACTTATAGATAACTAGAGCACTGCTTCTTGTCACGATAGTCCAAATTCAACAGCGGACTCTCTGAAACTACCTGTTTCACGGCCGTGAACGGCAGATGATGCTTTGTAAGAATGTGCGGACGTTGAGATGGAAGGATTTAGGAAACATTCACTATGCGATCATTTCCTGGAAGAAGTTCTAACTTGGAAATATCAAATGTCCACCTCATTCCCCAGCCTTTCTCTACAACCCTTGGCTCTGAACGGAAAGTAAGGATTAAAATAAATAGGTTACAAAGATAATAATAAAAACTCTCTCGAAAATACATAGCTTTCCGACGAAATAGCGCCACTAACGTTACCCAGCGACTCGCGGTTATAACTACTTAAAGCTGACGTCCGTTCCTGTTGGCTGTGATGGCATAATACCTGAACCAGAGATCTCGAAATTTCACTTGTATACGAAAATATATTGCTTTTAAATTTTAAAGGAATTATGGAATATGGTTTGATGTACAAAATATTTGATTGGAGTTATTACATTTTATTAGTCACGAGATAAGGCATGTAAAGTGACGACCATTTCAGGTATACAGTTACCATTTACACTTACATGTGATACTGCAAATTAAAGTTTAAACATGAAAAATTATTGTAACAATTTACATACAACTATAGGCCATGCAACAATTACATTTACCGAGCTCGATAGCTGCAGTCGCTTAAGTGCGGCCAGTATCCAGTAATCGGGAGATAGTGGGTTCGAGCCCCACCGTCGGCAGCCCTGAAGATGGTTTTCCGTGGTTTCCCATTTTCACACCAGGCAAATGCCGGGGCTGTACCTTAATTAAGGCCACGGCCGCTTCCTTCCAATTCCTAGGCCTGTCCTGTCCCATCGTCGCCATAAGACCTATCTGTGTCGTTGCGACGTAAAGCAAATAGCAAAAAAAAAAGAAAAAATTACATTTAATTCACTTAGACACACATGCATTCTATTTTATTAGAGATTAGGTATATATAGTGAAAACTATGCACATGCCATAATTATATAAATACAGTACTATATTAGGCACATTAACATGCAATCACATACGGTATGTTACTTTCTGTAATTTAATCTTTCTTAAGATGTATAAGAATCATTTGTTTTATTTACAAATGCTTTATTGAGGACTATAAAGTATTGATGGGCCAACAAGAAATAACTATTGTCACACATCCCATCTACATTAACATTTTAACTCATACTCACATTTCTTCATTTTCGAAAATATGTGCAAAGACTTCGACGCAATTAACTGTCCATATTTATTTATTTATTTATTTAGTTATGTATTTATTTATGTATTTATTTATGTATTTATTTATGTATTTATTTCCTGCAGATCTTACTGTAATTAAACCATTCGATCATTACGGAGAGACATTAACACTCCAACCAAACCAATATAGAAAATATTAAGCTACAAAACTAACAAAAGCAACAAAAGCAAAACAAAATTAAGCTCCTAATCGGACCGTTTTTAAACAACTGAACTGTTAAACTTGTAAACACAAAGTGCATAACAAAATAAAGGCAAAATCCACAATAAAACAAAACAAAAATTGAGCTCCTATTCGGAAACAAAAGTGGCACACCGGCCACACCATGGAAGGTTAATAGCCTTCCATACATCCTGTTTGGGTCAGCGAAACCTCTCTATTCCCTTCCCCTTCCACGTCACGCGTCTGAGTAAGCAGCCACTTGCTGATGACTTCACGTCCTCCCAGTTCATGTTGCCACTTGTATTCGGGCCGGGGTTTAATTCCACGCCCCCAGTAACTAGGAGCACAATTATCACCGCTGCCACCAACATCATCTCACCCTTCATTCGCAATTCCTCTTTACGTTTCTTTCCTTTCGTTGTTTCCTTCTTCATTCTCCCCTGCCATCTTCTGATAACGACCCGATATTGTTCTACACCATTCATCTTCTTCGTCACTTGCCACTTAACCCGTTCACTCTCCGATCTTACTCAGCTCCCACCATACCGCCACACACGACTCAGCACGTCCGCACCCGTTGCTTGCTTAGGTTAGACTGAGACTGTAATAATTACTGTACTGGGAGGCACGCCTCAACTCCGCTCATTCGAAATCAGCACCTTAATAAACTCCTCTATCGATCAAAAGGTGAAACTGGTACTATACGAAGTTGGAACTTTAATCATATGAAGTCACCACATAAATATTAAGTAATTGTGTTATTATGATGTTTCCTAAACTGATTGAATATCTCCTTGTTTTGTTTTGCTTCATATCAAGACGTTTGGATATTTTTCCACAGATGACACTACCAAAAACTCTGATCATGCACTCTGGTGCAAGGCGGAATAACTTATAACTTTAAGAAGTTTCGTATTTCTAGGTTTTCATAACTGAATCTAAGTTCATTTATTTGTGGGTTGGCGACACTTCCTTTTCTTTCCGCCAGGTTTGAGTCTAGCCAATCATAAATTTTTGTAATTAATTTTCAACCAATCCCCCATTTCTTGTTCACTTTGAATTTATCAATAAAATTTGAGAGGGTGGGTCTGGATTAGTCTTGAATTCTCTCGATCCTTCCCTGAGGGTATATAAGTTGCGGCTCTTCGAGTTTCCTTGCCAATTGATCGTCGTCTTTCTGAGTGTGTGTGTTAAAGCAGGAGGGGGTGCGCCTCTTTCTTCGGCCAGCAGAACATCTACAAGGTAATGGCCATATAAATTCTATCTTTATCCGCCAAGTAATCCGAGGGGAAGGTCAGAATCTTTAATTATGTAACAAACTTTTCTAAAATGTAAATCTTCTTTCGGCTAATGTAAAGATTTCATAAAGTTTTTAACTGTAAATCGGGGATAGAGAGTGAGTTACCCTCTCGAGCTCCCCTTCATTTTGGTTCGAGGTGACTACGTCTTGATAACTGTTGTCTTTTGTCTTTCTGTAATGTATTAAGGTAATTTCCATGCGAGCCACCTCAGTAGTTTGGGAATAGCCCCTGTTTCATTGGCTGAGAGCCCTGTAGGATTTAATTTTTCATTATCTGGAGCGCAGTGTTCGCCTCCATTCAGCTTGTGTTCGGGCCGTTTATTTAACCTGTTCTTTCTTCCCAAAGGCCCAGTAGGTTGGGCATTAGATACCCTGTGTAAGATTATTCCCGTTTGTAATTCGTGCCTTGAAAGGCCAGAGATTGTAAGATTTTGATGTAATGTTGCCTTGAGTAGGCTGAAAAGAAACTGAGAGCCTGTTAGCTATTTTTCAAGTTTTTGTAACAGTAAAGAGTTCCTCTGGAAGGCTAAATATTGTAATTTAGGGAGCAAGCGCTCTTGAATTAGGGGATTTCTACCCTTGACTATATTGCTCCTCATTTTGAATTGAAATTTGGTAAAGTTGAGCTCATTGCTTAGGAACTGTAAAACTAGGGGCTCGAAGCCCAAAATTGTTAAAATTCTGAATCGTGAATTTCTCCAAGTCTTGTTTCAAGATTGCTAATTGTACCTGTCATGTTGTTATTTGTTAATTTTTGAAATTCTAAAAAGTATAACCTTTGTTAAACTTTTAATTCAATTCTTGATGTTGTAGTTAGACCCTTTCAAGCCCGCCCCTTCTTTAACCTCTTTCTGATCCACAGGTTCCCCGGAACAAGTGGTTGCATGGGTTTCAGTTAAGCCTTTTTTTACGGTAAATATAGTACCCGCGCCGAACTCTAAGAATTTTCTCGGTCGCTGGGAATTTTTCTAAATTTGTAAGTTTTCTATCATGTCTGGCCCTCGTGAAGTTCTCCATCCCGGGTACTTGAGCAAGGAGGAATTGATCTATGAGTTACTCATTAGAAATGTTCAATCTGGAGGCACGGTTGCGGCAGATACTGCCGAACGTAAAGATTCCTTAGAATTGCCAATTTGTATTCCAATTTTGGGGGAGAAGGAAATTGATAAGGCTCTCTCCACTATCACAGACAACACCACCGAGCTAGCGTCTGTAGTTAGTTTTTTTGAAGTAAGCGATCCATCTGCTAACCAACTTAAAAGAGTACAGGTGAGATTGTTCCATTTTTATCATAGGGTTAATGACCTATTGTCCCTAAAGTTGAAAGATCATGCTAAGAAGGCTAGTAATTTAGCTGACCATCTATCAGGAATGTCAAATAGAGTTAATCAATTGTTGACTGGGACAGCTGCTCCC
Source organism: Anabrus simplex (assembly GCF_040414725.1). Lineage (NCBI taxonomy): Eukaryota > Metazoa > Arthropoda > Insecta > Orthoptera > Tettigoniidae > Anabrus > Anabrus simplex. The sequence continues at coordinate 93,986,106 of NC_090273.1, forward strand.
AAAACCGACCAAGCCCCTGTGATAGCTAGTGAGGAGGATTCTTCCAAGATGTTAGAAAATAGAAAAACTGTAGCGACTCAACAAACATCAGCCCCATTGGAAACTGAGTAGGGTCATCCGAAACAAAGTCCACCCATCTTTTTGAACAATGCTGTCTTTGAAGCCTCTCAACCCGCAAGGCAGTCACCAATTATGTTGCCCTATTTTAGTAGTTTGCCCCATCCATTGGCTATGTTCCTTAGGGGAATTTCTAAATTTTCAGTAAACTCCACTAGTGATGTCATTTCATTCCTCAGTTTCAGTTTAATTTCAAGATCATGCTCTAGTGTTTTCCATCTCTCATTCACAAATTCTTCATATTATGTATCCATATTCCGTAGGCGTCCTTTCGGACAAAATAGTTAAGGCCATTGCTGATCGCTCATCCATAGAAGACTTCGACGCTCACCTTTTAGCAAATTTCATTCCGGCTAGGGCAATGTCATCTTTAATACAGAAGTTCTTTTTTAGGGTACAACGTCTGGATAAAAATCTTGCTGACTACATCCAAGATATCAAATTTTATACCCGAGTGTTCGCTCTGCTTTTTTCGGAAGACCAAATAGTGCAAACTATTACTGAAGGTATCTCTCCACCTTATAGATCTTATTATTGTTTCGAGTCTCGACCCAAAAACTTGGCAGAATTAGAGGCTATGGCTGTCTCAGCCGAAGGATTGAGGTATGCCGACACATTAAGAGTCGCGAAGGAGCCCCCTCCGTCTTCTAGTAGTTTTCGGCCTCCACCTCGCCGAACTTTCACCACCCGAAAATGCTATGCCTGTGGGTCTACGGATCATCTGCGTAACAAGTGCCCAGTGATAAAGTCGAGGGGAACAAAGAATGGAGCAGGGTCATCTCAAGGATGTTTCAAATGCGGCTCCTTTACTCACCTCGCCAAGAATTGTCCTAACGCCAATAGCATCCCCTCCTGTTCAACTTCTGGTGCAACCTCCGCGAATTCGAATAATATTGTGACCGTTCATTATCATGCTATGGACATGTTAGGAGGTCTGGATAATTATATATGCCGTTTTCCGCACCATCCTGTGACATATAATGCAGTAGTTAGCATTCTGTATATCAAACCGGGGTATGATCCGCGACGCACCAGTCCGGAAGGAGCATTTTCCTACGCTGTAATGAGAAGAGGGCAACGCAGTATTGCTAACCTTGAAACCGCGCTCTCTTTTCGAGCGAGCGAGAAGAGAAGATAACGCTACGCACGGAGATGGAGGTTATTGGAGACCGGGCCGAATTAAGGTGTGTTAACTTTTGAAAAATAAATGCCCACTATAAATTCAACACCGCATTCATTAGTACCACCTCACCATAATTTACGAAAAAGAGGAAGAAGAAGAATATTTCTATATGAAATAATTTTTCTAAATTTATAAATCAGGTCCCATTCGAACCAATGTATTTTATGCTGACTGTCAATGCATATAAATACAATACTTTAAATATGGATCAGTAATGACGCCTATCATACAGTAGTACGCAGATCAAAGGCGACTACTGAAATCTGACAACATGTGGAAAAAAGTGGGAGATATTGCACGATGAAACATGACGCATGATTTTCCAAAAGGACGCTTTGGAAATTATGAATAACCTACTGATCGCTTTGGTTTCACATATGTTCAGTAGAAAGTAGGGGTCATAAGCTTTAATTCGACTGTTATCACGTCGTTCAAAGACTCCGATTACCGGACTGTCATTTCCAACAGGGACATAATTCATCTCCCCCCTGACCATTTTTCCGGAGGTTATAAATATAGCCTGGACCCAGATACTGTATCTCATTCTCATCCGTGTAGCTGCAGTGGTAACACGTTATCTTGTTGTCGTCTGTGTAGTTGCAGCTCAACATATTAGAAGTGGACCTGGATATCAGTTACTTGGATATCAGTGTACCAAGTGTTGTGCCACTGAAGAAATACATCAATGTGATTTAATATTTTTACGGAATAAGCCGTGTGGTACAAGATAATGTACATAATTGCCGAATAGAAGCCTTAATTTGGCATTTTAATATCACAATCGTGGAAGATAGTTAGTTATGACTTATGGTGCAATCACCAACGGAGGGCAAACGCTTCAGGTTATTTGGCGTGGTGAGAGAGTCAATTAATATACGAGAGTTAATTATCACTGATCCTGAGTATTTAAGAAGGAGTGACATTTTAGCAAAAATTAAATAACTGTTCTTGACAAAATTAATATTCGCATCCTCCAGGGACATTCGTTGTGATAGTCTGTGTGACGGTCAGGGAATGAACAGTGATTTTTTCAACTTATCACTACTTGCGTTAATCTATTTCAACTTAAGAGTGGATCTTGTTACAAGTAGGCCCCCCTTTGAAAGTGCATAAAACAGTATTTGATAACTCATTCTCCATTTTTCTGTATGTTCGTGAGTGGTCGTCGAACCCAAGACTCGGAGCCTACAAGAGTCGCGCCTGAGTGCCTGCGATCAGCTTTACAAGGATCGTCCCGAAATTCAACTGAGAAAACAGCAGTTCGAGTCATGGATCGTCGTATGAAGAAGAACCAAGGACTACTAGGAACAAGAATATTCATCATGTTCGTGTAAAGATCTAAGATGTACCCTAGATGACAGCAAGCCTTACTCACCAAGTGTTAAGTACATAATTTTATATACCCTAAACACGAGATATGCATGCCAGTAATAATAATATTTGTAAATATTATAATGTCATAATCTATATAAATAAAATTGTTTCTGTTTGTCTGTTTGTCTCTCTGTTTGTCTGTTCCACCATCACGTCGAAACGGCTGGATAGATCTCAACCAAACTTCATATTTAGAGTATACTGACCCCGGGGAAGGTTTCGATATGCATATCATTTTAAAATCTTTGAAAAGACGGGGGTTTTATAGGAAAAACGGTTTTCCTCCATTTTCTCTTATACTATTATAGGCAAAATATCGAATTTGTCGTATAAGGACGAGACAAAGCTCAATTTAATCCTCTTGACGCAAAGAACAAAACTCGGTAAGCCCTACGGGCCCGAAAACCATGTTTTAAGGCCCTAAAACCAACCGTTACGGAGATATTGGCACCACACTACCCCTGCTCTAGGAATCGGATAAAGAAATGAACTGCCGTAACCATGGCAACGTCAGCTCCAGGATTCTAGAGCAGTGAGATTATGCATGTACGTTTGGGCATAGCTGTCAACCAAAATAGGTACAAATAAGACTTAATATCTGGGAAAAAAATATACTGTTGTGTAAGGCACTCATAGGACTCCTTTGGGCGGGGATGGAAAGGGGGTGAAGAACGAGTGTAAAAATCTATATAAATAAAATTGTTTCTGTTTGTCTGTCTGTTTGTCTGTTCCACCATCACGTCGAAACGGCTGGATAGATCTCAACCAAACTTCATATTTAGGGTATACTCATCCCGGAGAAGGTTTTGATATGCATATCATTTTAAAATCCTTGAATAGACAGGGGGTTTATAGGAAAACCAGAATGGTTTTTCCACCATCACGTCGAAACGGCTGGATAGATCTCAACCAAACTTCATATTTAGAGGATACTCATCGCGGGGAAGTTTTCCATATGCATATCATTTTAAAATATTTGAATATATGGGGGGTTTATAGGAAAATCAGAATGGTTTTTCCACCATCACGTCGAAACGGCTGGATGGATCTCAACCAAACATTGTATTTAGAGTATACTAATCCCGGGGAAGGTTTAGATATGCATATCATTTTAAAATCCTTGAATAGACGGGGGGTTTATAGGAAAACCAGAGTGGTTTTCCCACCATCACGTCGAAACGGCTGGATAGATCTCAGCCAAACTTCATATTTAGAGTATACTCATCCCAGGAAAGGTTCCGATATGCATATAATTTTAAAATCTTTGAATAGACGGGGTGTTTATAGGAAAACCACAGTGGTTTTCCTCTATTTTCTCTTATACTATTGATTTTCTGTAAACTTCGTTTACCGTACGTGAAACGTCTCTTCATTATAAACAACTTTCGTTATGTTCATAATTTACCTTACTCTTCACATGACGGAGAAATTTACAATTTTCTGCTGGTATCATGCTCTGCATTTAGTGACCGACAGACCGACAACGAACCTACAGGTTACCATGGCAACGTCTCTGACTGCATGCCAGTAGGGAAGTAACGTATTGCCATTTTCCTCATCATGCTTTTAAATTCGTGGTTGTTCCTTGGGTAGATGGCAAGAGAGGCATCAATCGGCTCATCTGCGGGATATTGGCGGAATATCGTTGGAGGTTATAACCGCCCTCGAATAGATTAAGTAATAACACCATTAGTCATCTTCATATTTGTTTACCTAAGAATCACTGAACCTAAATTTCTCCTCTGTTAGCGCTTTATTATATCCATAACTCACGGCATTTATTTATTTGTCGTTATCCGGCTGTCCTCAGTTATAATCCATTTTCTATTAGTTTCAACATTCTTAACTGTATTATTTTCTTCCTTAATTACGCCGTATGTACGTGAATGCTAGAAACTACTGGATGCATTTCCACCAAGATTCGTATTTAGAATACACCTGTCCTTGATAGGTTTTAGGGCAAATATTGTTTCTAAATCCCTGAACTAACTGGGGGTTTATACGAAACCGAAACAGTGATTTTGCACTTCCAAAAAATATACACAACAAAAGTTTATGGAAGTCTACCTACCTTGGTAGAAATTAATGTCTAAACCTTTTTTTCTCATGTGCATCATTTCGATACGAGGATCAATAAGGGAGATATCATTAAAGGACCGTTTTTCTGTACAAGTCCCATCGGACTTAACTCACGAGCGGGTGCGTGTAAAGCGTATTCCTTACAACTTGAAAACTACTGAAGACATTCGAAACAAAATTTATATTTAGCATCCACCTGTCCAAAGGTAGGTTTTAAACGTAAATAACATTTCATGTTCCGGAATGGACTGGCGGTTTATAAGGAACCGAAATTGTGATTTTACTCTTCCACAATATATACAGAACAAGACCAACCTGACTGGAAATCGACCAAACCTGATGGAATTCCACCTCTAAACCTTTTTTTTCATGTGCATTTTTTCGTCAGGAGGATTAATAAGGGAGATATCATGAATGGTCACTTTTGCAGGTTAAGTCCAGCGGACATAGCCCAAAAGGTGTTTTACATGGAGCAGATTCCTTATCTATATAAATCAAATCGTAACGACTGTGTACCTCTACACTGACTATTTTGGCGAAATTTTCGTACAGCTTTCCGTTTAAGGGGTAATAATAACAATCTCCATAATTTTTGATTTCCTGAAAGTCCTAATTTTTACCCGCCTCGCCCAAAATCCATATTGTGGCATAATCTGCCAGAAGAATAAGAAGATAATTGAAATTTGACAAAATTATACGTTTTAGCCTGTAACGAATGAAAAATCCTATATCATTAAATTTTTCATTTTTTATCCCCGAAGAATATCGAAATATGCAGGCAATTTTAATGATGGTGCAGACCTTCGGAAATTCCTATCACGTAACGGATTGCACAATCTCCGTTCAATTTGGAATGATCTACAACCTTGGTCTTATGACTTTATGCCGTATCTGTATCCCTTTTACGTTTGATTTTTCTCTATTAATCGATGTTAAGTCAATTTGGAATTTTCACATGCATTATTCATACTTTCAATTACTTATATGAAATACAGAATCATCAAACTCTTCACGAAAATTGGCCCACTCAGTAGCCATATGTGAGCCAAATGTTACGTATGTAGCTGTCACATTATTATCCGAAAAGTAATGTAATGTGAGATGATCTTACAAAACCTTTACCCTGTTCCACGTTTCTAAATCTGACCCAAGAATAGATGACATATCATAGGACCAGCCATTTAGGCCACTAAATCCGGCGTGTCTTATGGTATAATCCTTTGTCGATATGACGTACGTTTAGTAGCAGTTAATCTGTAAATGAAGGTCTTCAATATTGTAAACACGCATATACTTTCGTATGTCGATCTATATATATTCACTGATGTCGATTTAGCGATCGAGAAAGGGTCGGTCTGCTATTGTAATCAGTACTCCCCACACCGACTTTGACTGGCAGTAGGAAAGGGTTCCTTCTCCAACTCCTGTGTAACTGTCATTAGTAAGGAAGGCCTACAATTGTAATGAATAGTTCCCTTCTCGATTTGACTTGCAGAAGGTAAGTGAGCATGCAGTTTTGTTTAAAACTCCCCTACCCGATTGTGTTTGGCAGTAGGCAAGGGTGCCCGCCATTATAAAGAAATGTACTCATCTAAAATGTGACTGGCATTAGGCATAGTGGCCTGCTATTTTGATGGAAACTCACCAACTTGGTGTGACTGGCAGTACGCTGGCTGGCAGTAGGAAAAGGGGCCTGTCATTATAATGATAACTGCACAACTCAATTTCGAGTGATAGTAGGGTAATTGCCTGCCATTATAATAAAAACTGTAATCTGTCTGGAGGTAGGAAAGGGGGGCTGCCATTTTAACGAAAACTCCCCAAATCGATTCTGTCCGCATAGTAGGCAATGGGGCCTGCAATTATAATGTAAACTTCCCAACCTGATTGTGAATGCCAGTAGGCAAGTGAGCCTGCCGTTATATCACAAATCCGTAACAAACACTTTACATTGGAAACGTACGGGGACCTCCCCATGCTCTTTCTCGGATAACGCTAAGAGACATGCAATTTTAAAACTATCTTATTTACTGCATGTACACTATTTACTTCGATATTCGAATACAATGTAGAATACCGTAGCGAAGCACGGGTACATTCGCTAGTCTATATAAATAAAATTGTAGGGGGTCCGCTGTCTGTAATTTCTTCTGTTTTGCCAATTTTTCAGATATTTATCCGTTTTAGGTCAACTCAAGACCGAATCGGTGGTTTTTACGTTTCGTGTCTGTTTGTTTGTCTGTTTGTCTGTTTGTCTGTTTGTCTGTCTGTTTGTCTGTTTGTCTGTTCCACCATCACGTCGAAACGGCTGGATAGATCTCAACCAAACTTCATATTTAGAGTATACTCATCCCGGGGAAGGTTTCGATATGCATATCGTTTTAAAATCTTTGAATACACGGGGGGTTTATAGGAAAACCAGAATGGTTTTTCCACCATCACGTCGAAACGGCTGGATAGATCTCAACCAAACTTCATATTTAGAGTATACTCATCCCGGGAAAGGTTTCGATATGCATATCATTTTAAAATCTTTGAATACACGGGGGATTATAAGAAAACCAGAATGGTTTTTCCACCATCACGTCGAAACGGCTGGATAGATCACAACCAAACTTCATATTTGGAGTACATTCATCCCGGGGAAGGTTTCGATATGCATATTATTTTAAAATCTTTGAATAGACGGGGGTTTATAGGAAAACCTGAATGGTTTTTCCACCATCACTTCGAAACGGCTGGATAGATCTCAACGAAACTTCATATTTAGAGTATACTCATCCCGGGGAAGGTTTTGATATGCATATTATTTTTAAATCCTTGAATAGACGGGGGGTTTATAGGAAAACCAGAATGGTTTTCCTCCATTTTCTCTTATACTATTGATTTTCTGTAAACTTAGTTTACCGTACGTGAAACGTCTCTTCATTATAAACAACTTTCGTTATGTTCATAATTTACCTTACTATTCACATGACGGAGAAATTTACAATTTTCCGCTGGTATCATGCTCTGCATTGAGTGACCGACAGACCGACAACGAACCTACAGGTTACCATGGCAAAGTTTCTGACTGCATGCCAGCAGGGAAGTAACGTATTGCCATTTTCCTCATCATGCTTTTAAATTCGTGGTTGTTCCTTGGGTAGAAGGCAAGAGAGGCGTCAATCGGCCTATCTGCGGGATATTGGCGGAATATCGTTGGATGTTATAACCGCCCTCGAATAGATTAAGTAATAACACCATTAGTCATCTTCTTATTATTTGTTTACCTAAGAATCACTGGACCTAAATTTCTCCTCTGTTACCGCTTTATTATATCCATAACTCACACTAGCATAATTTATTGAGGGGCATTTGATTTTCCAATACATTCACTTGGCATTTACATATTTGTCGTTATCCGGCTGTCCTCAGTTATAATCCATTTTCTATTACTTTCAACTTTCTTAACTGTATTATTTTCTTCCTTAATTACGCCGTATGTACGCGTGTGCTACAAACTACTGGATGTATTTCCACCAAGACTCACATTTAGAATACACCTGTCCTTGATAGGTTTTAGGGCAAATATTGTTTCTAAATCTCTGAACTGACTGGGGGTTTATACGAAACCGAAACAGTGATTTTGCACTTCCACAAAATATACACAACCAACGTTAATTTAAATCTACCTACCTTGGTAGAAATTAATTTCTAAACCTTTTTCCTCATGTGCATCATTTCGATACGAGGATTAATAAGGGAGATATCATTAACGGACCGTTTTTCTGTACAAGTCCCATCGGACTTAACTCACGAGCGGGTGCGTGTAAAGCGTATTCCTTACAACTTGAAAACTACTGAAGACATTCGAACCAAACTTTGTATTTAGCATCCACCTGTCCAAAGGTAGCTTTTAAACTTAAATAACATTTCATGTTCCGGAGTGGACTGGCGGTTTATAGGGAACCGAAATGGTTATTTTACTCTTCCACAATATATACAGAACAAGACCAACCTGACGAAATCGACCAAACGTGATAGAATTCCACCTCTAAACCCTTTTTTTTCATATGCATTTTTTCGTCAGTAGGATTAATAAGGGAGATATCATGAATGGTCACTTTTGCATGTTAAGTCCAGCGCACATAGCCCGAAGGGTGTTTTACATGGAGCAGATTCCTTATCTATATAAATCAAATCGTAACGACTGTGTGCCTCTACACTGACTATTTTGGCGAAATTTTCGTACAGCTTTCCGTTTAAGGGGTAATAATGACCATCTGCATAATTTTTGGTTTAGTTACCTGGAAGTCCTAATTTTTACCCGCCTCGCCCAAAATCCATATTGTGGCATAATCTGCCAGAAGAAAAAGAAGATAATTGAAATTTGAAAAAATTATACGTTTTAGCCTGTAACGAACGGAAAACATCCTAGATTATTACATTCTTCACTTTTTATCCCCGAAGAATATCGAAATATGCAGGCAATTTTAATGATGGTGCAGACCTTCGGAAATTCCTATCACATAACAGATTGCACAATCTCCGTTCAATTTGGAATGATCTACAACCTTGGTCTTATGACTTTTTGCCGTATCTGTATCCCTTTTACGCTTGATTTTTCTCTATTAATCGATGTTAAGTCAGTTTGGAATTTTCACAAGCATAATTCATACTTTCGATTACTTATATGAAATACAGAATCATCATACTCTTCACGAAAATTGGCCCACCCAGTAGCCATCTGTGAGCCAAATTCTATGTATGTAGCTGTCACATAATTATCCGAAAAGTAATGTAATGTGAGATAATCTTACAAAAACGTTACCCTGTTCCACGTTTCTAACTCAATCTGACCCTAGAATAGATGACATATCATAGGACCAGCCATTTAGGGCACTAAATCCGGCGTGTCTTATAGTATAATTCTTTGTCGATATGATGTACGTTTAGTAGCAGTTAATCTGTAAATGAAGGTCTTCAATATTGTAAACACGCATATACTTTCGTATGTCGATCTATATATATTCACTGATGTCGATTTGTAGCGATCGAGAAAGGGTGGGTCTGCTAATGTAATGAGTACTCCCCACACCGACTTTGACTGGCTGTATGAAAGGGCCCTTCTCCAACTCCTGTGTAACTGTCATTAGTAAGGAAGGTCTACAATTGTAATGAATAGTTCGCTTCTCGATTTGACTTGCAGAAGGCAAGTGAGCATGCAGTTTTGTGTAAAACTTCCCTACCCGATTGTGTTTGGCAGAAGGCAAGGGTGCCCGCCATTATAAACAAATGTCCTCATCTAAAATGTGACTGGCATTAGGCATAGTGGCCTGCTATTTTGATGGAAACTCACCAACTTGGTGTGACTGGCAGTAAGCTGGCTGGCAGTAGGAAAATCGGCCTGACATTATAATGATAACGGCACAACTCAATTTTTAATGGTGGTAGGGAATTTGCCTGCCATTATAAGAAAATCTCCTCGACTGTAATCTGTTTGGGAGTAGGAAATGGGGCCTGCCATTGTAACGAACACTCCCAACTTGATTGTGACCGCGCAGTAGGCAATGGGGCCTCCAATTATAATGTAAACTTCCCAACTCGATTGTGAATGGCAGTAGACAAGTGAGCCTGCCGTTATATCACAAATCCGTAACAAACACTTTACATTGGAAACAACGTATGGGGACATCCCCATGCTCTTTCTCGGATAACGCTAAGAGACATGCAATTTTAAAACAATCTTATTTACTGCATGTACACTGTTTACTTCGATATTCGAATACAATGTTGAACACCGTAGCGAAGCACGGGTACATTTGCTAGTTAAATATTAAATATGTAGGGAACATTATGCGCGTATGACTGGGAATGATTTATTATTATTAGTTAGGATCATCAAGTGATTTTTAAGATAATCATTGATATTTAACAAAATTCATTTGCATGAATTATTATATAGACTCCAAAGTTCTTAGCTTATATGAACTATCTTTGGGAAGAACGGCAGTTAGCTAGATTTATATTTCTTCGTCTGGTAAAGATCTTCAGAGTACTGTAGTTTGGATATAAATTATACGTTTGCGATTCAGGTATTTGTAATCCCGGATAATATTAGATAATCATTGGAGTTGATCCAAGCCGAGGTGTAATTAATTTATAATTATATATGAAATTGTGAGAAGAATTCAATAGCCTGAAATAATGGAGTCTTCTCTGTGAATTAAATGAACGGATTGAGGTACGATGGCAAGACATGAGAGGGCGAAGCTGTAACATGTTATGTTGTTGGAGTGATAAGGAAGAATAAATAATGCTAGCTGTTGTGAGATATTAAATTGGGCTGAATATATAGCCAGATAACGAGTAATAAGAAATAATGGCTTTCAAGTGAGTGCATACTTGACAATAAGCCGAGATGATATGTAAGGAAAATGAAAGGAAGAGTGACGGACGATTTATGGTATCCGCAACCCAGGACTAGTTACAGCTGTTATTGTGATTGACAGGTATATGCCGGTCGACCGTAGGCCGAGCAAACTTTGCAGTCTCCAGCAAAACGATATTAACGGGCCAAGCTCTTTTCATTCACCAAAGTAGTCTCAATCCTATTCTAATTATACGTTGCGAGTAATACGGATAATTTCCGGATTTTGTGAAGGATAGATCCCTTCTCATGCTAAGCATTAATGTAGCCTCTGATTGGAGTCCAAAAATTTTTACCTTGGAAGCCGAAGCCTGTTGGTTCGAATGATGCTGGAGCGAAGAATTAACCAGATATTATGGCTTGGTTAAGCCATATCTTCAAGATGTGTTGTGTAAATATATTTGATGTTTTTTATATGTATGTTTCTGAGTGTTTTATTATTTCCCAAAGTATACTATGGTGATGGGTTTGATTCCAGCTTTGACTGATTTTCTTTAAATATATAATATGTTAGGTAAACCCAGGATACGCACATATATGTTCAGCGTGTATGTTCATCGTAAGTGTTCAATGTAAATATACATTTGTCGTGGTCAAATGGATCACATGTTCGATACTCGGCAATGCAATCTCGTGTGTATAACAGATGTGCTTATATTGTGTTATAATTTTTTTCTCTTTATCCAAATCATGACTAGTAAATAAAGGATACCTGGTTCTTACCCAGGAGGTTCGAGTTCGATCCCCGGTACCGGAACCATATTTAATATCCATTTGTGACGAGAGTTTAACAAATAAAGGATACCATTCAATATCCATCTTTTTATAAATAAATAAACTCATATATCAGTGTATGTTGATCGAATGAATTGGTGTACGTCAAGAATTAATTATGCATGGACAATTTCAAGAAAAGAAGGCATATAATGTATATAATTGTGTCAGTTTAATTGTTTCTTGCTCACATGTTGAGATAGAATATTATTCGTGTGGTTCACATCAGTATAAATAAAAATGTTTAGAATATACAGTATACTTGAACGGAGATTCTTCTCATTTAACAAATATTAGCAAATTCCTCTCATATTATAGAATCCTACTTTCATTATTTTAGATAGTGCCTATTTTATTCCTTTATCGAACATTCCATTACCAATATTGCTCTACGAATTCAGCCGGTGATCTTATGAAAGTAGGGAGGATGAGACTTCAAGCCTGGTAAGTGACTTCTGGCGGTTCTCATCCAAATGTTCCATCTGTACATCTGTTTGTGAAACCAAGTTAAATAATATTGCCCTAATTATTCCCAGAGTAAGCCTCATTTGTTGCCCAACTAACGGGGCCAGTTTCATTTTGTCGCCTGTTGTGTTCAGAGCTCGTTCATACTTAATTTGGTGCGACGATTAAAGCCCTAACGGTTGTAATATAACGTGACTAATGTCATCAGCTGAGTAGGCATGTTCGTCTTCCCAAGGCTCAGTCCCTGTTAAACCCACCGAAAGCTCTGGTAAGGGTAAAAGTTCTTCTAATCTATTATTTGAAGGTCCCAAGAATGCCTCAGGATTGAGGCGGAGAACCCCGCACTTGTACCATTTCTTAAAACTGAATTGAATAGTGAACCCGTCACTGCTCTATTAAACTCTGGAAGCGTGTCTTCTAAGATTTCGGCTTAATGGTATTCCAAATTAAAAACTGTAAGCTTCTTGGCCCTTTTTCTTCTTCTGTCAAATGCGTTTCGGCTAACTCTTCTCCATTAGAGATGTTGGGTTTCATCTTTGCGCAAATTAGTATTTCTAAATTCACTTGGAAAATAAAATTGTTTGTGGCTAAACACTTGTCTTGCCCCGTAATATTGGGAGCGGATTTCATGTCTTCTACCGGTCTGGTGCTCGACATTCAGAGCAAGTCGTGCACTTTCAAATTTGCTAATAATTGTAAAATTCCTTTTCTAAAATGTATTTCTGTGTCATGTTCATCTGTTTCGCCTACCCAGGATGACATGTTGTTAGACCTTAGACATCTACCTGAGGAACAGGCTGAAAGTATTCGTAAATTGTGTCAGTCGTTTCCTGATGTATTTTCTGATACTCTTGATGTTACTGACCTTATCGAATACAAGATTGAGGTCACGGATTCGATTCCGGTTAGGTTCCCGCCTTATAAGCTGCCTCCACCTAAAACGAAGGCTCTTAAAGAAATCATCGATCAGATGTTGAAAGATGGTATTATTGGACCTTCTAAGTCGGCGTATTCCTCACCTATTTTTCTGGTGCCGAAACCACAAGGTGGCTTCAGGCCTGTGTTTGATTATAGGGCTTTAAATCGTAAGGTGGTGTTACAATCTGTGCCCCTTCCGGATCTTCACTCTTGTTTTTCATGGTTTCAAAAAGCCAAGTTCTTTACCATCCTAGACCTTATTCAGGCGTATAACCAGATCCCCCTAGCTGAAGAATCGAAATATCTAACAGTTTTTGCCACGGATTGGAACTTGTTTGAGTACAATCGCGTGCCTTTTGTGCTCCCCACGGGGACAGCTGTTCTCACTAGACTGCTAGAGAGGGTATTTTCTGACATCAAGTTTGAATACTTGTATCACTATCTTGATAACGTCGTTGTATTTTCTGAGACCTTTGAAGATCACCTAGATCATCTAAAGGAGGTACTCAATCGCCTTCATGAGGCAGGGTTGACTGTCACGTTGTTCAAGGTAGCTTTTGCTAAACATTCTATGTCATTCCTAGGGCATATTGTGTTGCCCGATTGGGTTTCTATTGATCACTCCAGAACATAGGCCATCCGTGATTTCAAACCTCGTAAGGACATCAGAGGTGTTGCCAGGTTCATAAGCATGGGGAATTTCTTCAGAAAATTCATTCCTAACTTTGCTAACAGAGCGGCGCCCTTAAACTTACTCCGTAGGAAAGGCGTCAAATTTGAATGGGGACCGTCCCAACAAGCCGCTTTCGAAGATCTGAAATTAGCTCTTTGCAACGCCCCTGTTCTTGCAATGCCAGATTTTTCGAAGATATTCATTGTCCAAACCGACGCCTCATCATCGGCGGTGGCTGCTGTACTTCTTCAGGAAACATAACTCGGAAGGCGACCCTTCGCCTATGCGTCTAGGACATTATCGGTTCAAGAGGCCAAATATTCCATCTATGGACTTGAGGGTTTGACAGTTTTATTTGCCCTAGAGAAGTTCCGACTCGATCTGGAACATGTCAAGTTCGACCTAGAATCAGATAACCAAGCCTTAAGTTGGGTCTTAGCTAGGCCGCGTCGTACGGGGCGTATAGCCAGTTGGGCCATCAGGATTTCTGCCTTCCAGTTTGATGTAAGGCTTATCAGAGAATTTGAAAGTGTCGTGGCGGATGGATTAAGCCGCATGTTTTCTCATGATGGGGAGACCATCGAACAGGAAGATAGTTCTTCTCTTCCCAAGCCCATACCTTCGGGAGTTACAGCTATTCTAAATGATGCCCCCATGTTGTTTCGGGATATTGCAAAATATCAACGTGAAGATCCTGTGCTGGCCCCTATTATTGAAACCCTTTCTTCTGGGGAACATATCGTTCCTCATGTATTGAGGAACGGAGTTTTGTGTTGCCCGTCGAGGCATGATCAAAAGTTGAAAGTTGTGGTTCCAGCAGTGGCGGCTGGTCGTATCTGAGGCTGGGTGTTGCACCAACATGTTCAATGTTGCAATTTTAAATGAGAATCTAATAGAAATAACAAGAATCCCTAGTATCCGTATGTAATGAACTGCATTCATAATAAAATTGAAATACATATCCAGCAATTAAAACACAGGAAATAAGAATATAACTACAGTTATTCTTATCTCACTTGAATTGAAAATTCGCCCTCCTGTTTTTCATTGATGCAAATTTGTTAGTCACCCGTTGATTGAAGTCCGCGATTTCCATCAGCAGATCTCTTTCTATAGAAAGCATCGCCAAGGCCGACAATCTTTCCTGGGTCATAGAGTTCCTTAAGGAAGCTTTTATTTTATTCAAAGTAGAAAAACATCTTTCTGCTTCGACAGACGTCATAGGGATTGTAAAATTAAACTTCAGCAGTTTCAAGCACTCAGTTCAGTGAACGTCCTCTCCAGGTTGTTGGTTATTATAAACTCTGCTAAACTAACAGGACCCGACAATGATCTGAATTCTTGTGCTAAATAGGGGCTGTCTGGCCGAGGCGGTAAAGGCGTGCTCGGTTCGCCCGGAAGGACGTGGGTTCGAATCCCCGTCAGGAAGTAGTAAACTTTAAGAAACGAGATTTCCACTTCCGGACGTGCATATGGCCCTGAGGTTCACTCAGCCTACACCAAAAATGAGTACCAGGTTAATTTCTAGGGGCAAAGGTGGCCAGGCGTAGAGCTAACCACTCTACCCCATCATGTGCCGAGGTTAACAATGGTGGAAGCCTTTACCTTCCACTCCTACAAGGGCTTTCATAGCCTGTACGTAGGTGACTTTGCTTTGCTTTCTTGTGCTAAATAGATGGACGATAGTTCATGGCGTAGTTTCAGTTTGTCCAAAACCGTATACACTATTTGTTGAAACTAAACTACACAAACACCGGCAGCTTTGTGACGAACTCTTACTCACAATTTAGAATCCATCAGTTTTAATAATAACGCACAGAAAAATTATCTAGAACCAAAATACTCAATCACCTGAAAACACACCAAGGCCTGCACGTGATAAATGTAAACATAACGTCTACATAAACACCAACAACTCCATGTCGCAATAGTCCAGCCGTTTACCAACATGTGACAATGTTGGCACAAAGCTCGTTTTACGGTTGGCAAATGCATAACATGAAGTTATGCTGATGAGAAAACGTTTCCTCCGAAAATATATCCTCAAAACAAATTTTGGGATTTAATAAAAGGTTATGATTGCCCATGAACTACCAATGTTGGTAACATTGTGAATGGTGCGGTGCAGCTTACCCTTACCCTAGTGGCGTGGAAAAGAAATTACCGTTGCGAGTGGAGAGAAAGCAGGGATGAAGTCATCTCTGCAGAGTGGTGCAATCTAACGGGGACATTTGGAGTTGTTTTTCGATAGGGGACTTGCTGGTCTCATGCAACTCCCTAGGACCGATACTGGCGGGCTTGCTACCTGATGCTATACATCGTATACAGGCTTAGGCTCGACCCTGCTGAAACTAAATAGCGGCGCGCTGTGCGCTAGGGAGTTTGGCGTAGGAAAGTCAACCCCCTGAGTTTGATTTAAAGACGGCGGAGTTTAATGGTTCGTTACGAAGTATTAGTACATCGAACGATAAAAGGTGCTTGGTTTTAACACATTTTAGAGTACATGTTAGGTTTATTAAACTGCAAAATAGGAAGAAAAGACGACAAATCAAGCGTAAAATTATTGGGAGTTGTGCAAACCTGCAACAATACCACGCACCGCCCCTGGGTTCCAGCTGTGCATGTACCTATGATCTTCAAGTACTATCATGAGACCCCATTAGAGGGGACATTTAGGCATCTTCAAAACTCGGGAAAAGATCCGAGAGGTGTTCATTTGGAAAGGTATGGACGGCGAAATTCGCGAATTGGTAAAAGCTTGTAAATCTTGTTTGCTTAGTAAACCTACCTTGTCCACTAAGCTAGGTCTATTGTCATCTCACCAAGCGTCGCGCCCCATGGAACGACTATATATAGACTACGTCGGATCCTTCCCCCAATCAAAGGGGAACGCCAATAAATTCATTCTAGTGTGTGTAGATGGTTTCACTAGACTTTCCTGGTTATTTCCAAGTAAGCTGGCATCCGCTTAGTCCACCATTTCTTGTTTAAATACCATATTTGCTTCTTTTGGCACCTGTCAATATATAGTTTCCGATAATGCTAAGGCATTCACATCCAACTTATTCCGTAAATTCTGTTTCGATCTGTCAATATCCCATGTCACTACTTCAGCTTATTACCCTCAACCATCTCTGGCTGAGTGGGTCAATCGTAATCTTAGATCTGCCCTAATCGCATTTTATCATGAAGATCATTCCAGGTGGGATACTTCCCTGCATTGGTTAGCGTTCACTCTAAATTCGGCGGTACATGAGTCTCATAAGTTCACACCAGCCTCTCTTATGTTTAAGTTTGTTCCTAACACGCCGCTCTCTAACCTTTGGTCACTTAATGATATTTTACCAGAGACAATAGATCCCGATAATATTAGAGATCTGTGGAAGAAGGCTAAAGCCAATTTTAAAGTTTCCCATGAAAAGGTTAGGGAAAGATATGATCGTGGACGGAGACCCACCAATTTAAAATTCGGAGATCAAGTCATTGTTTGAAACTTTGTTCCTGAGGGCAAGCTTGCCCCGAGATTCCATGGGCCGTGCTTCATTTTAGATTTTCCGACTCCAGTTAAATTATTGGTAAGCAATCCAGCCACAGAGAGGATCTTTAGGGTGCACCTCACCCAGATGAAACCTGTATAATTGCACTGCTTTTTCTTTCGCCACTAAAATTTGGCAGGAGTATAAGGTTATGTTCCTTTAATTCGAGGCCTTCTGCCCCAATTGCTTTATTAAAATGTGTATATGACCTGTTATGTACGATACTCCCCTCTGTTTTCCTGCTGTCAATTCCCTGGGGGTCATTACCAAGCCCCCGTCTCCTGCATCCACGCACTATTGGCACACACTCACCTTCCACGCCGCCCGCCCCTCTTCATCGCCAATAACGAACGTACTCTCAAATCTCCAACAACCCCTCTCTGTCGCCAAGATATTATTGTTTCAGTGCCCCCTCAGCTACCTGCCGCCGTACTGTAACATCTTGTGAGGGACACGAGAAAGGAGAAAGGGCCCACTTCGCTCTAGTAAGGCCTCCTTCTGAACAACACGTCGGAGTCCACCCTCCCGGCAAAGGCTTAAGTGCGGTGACCCTACCACCAACTCATCTGGGGACTGCACATATACATCTCATCTGCGGCGACCATCACCAAGACTACCCCTCTCATAGTAGCGGGAAAGGTGTATCTGAGGGTAATTGGGGGTCCGGGCGACCTCAGCTGGGTATCGACAGCGGCGGCAGGTCCTGCCGTCAAATCTAATCAGCATGTTAAGAACTTCTACGACCACAAGGACATCTTAAATCTGGATTTACAAATTTTCCTACAAAACTAACTTCGAAAAAAGACTTAGAAAATGTTTTCTTTCAACTGGAAATATTTTCTCAAAATTCGTCCGCATCACCCCAAGGAAGGATATTTGTGGGGAGAGGTCTGTACCGGGAGGTACACCTCAACCCCGCTCATTCAAAATCAGCACCTTAATAAACTCCTCTATCGATCAAAAGGTGAAACTGATACTATATGAAGTTGGAACTTTAATCAGATGATGTCACCGCGGAAATATTAAGTAATTGTGTTATTATGATGTTTCCTAAACTGATTGAATTTCTCCTTGTTTTGTTTTGCTATACATCAAGACGTTTGGATATTTTTCCACAGATGACACTACCAAAAACTCTGATCATGCACTCTGGTGCAAGGTGGAATAACTTATAACTTTAAGAAGTTTCGTATTTCTAGATTTTATAACTGAATCTATGTTCATTTATTTGTGGGTTGGCGACACTTCCTTTTCTTTCCGCCAGGTTTGAATCTAGCCAATCATAAATTTTTGTAATTAATTTTCAACCAATCCCCCATTTCTTGTTCACTTTGAATTTACCAATAAAATTTGAGAGGGTGGGTCTGGATTAGTCTTGAATTCTCTCGAACCTTCCCTGAGGGTATATAAGTTTCGGATTTTCGAGTTTCCTTGCCAATTGATCGTCATCTTTCTGAGTGTGTGTGTTAAAGCAGGAGGCGGTGCGCCTCTTTCTTCGGCCAGCAGAACATCTACAAGGTAATGGCCATATAAATTCTATCTTTCTTGCCGTATCCGCCAAATATTCCGAGGGGAAGGTCAGAATCTTTAATTATGTAACAAATGTTTCTAAAATGTAAATCTTCTTTCGGCTAATGTAAAGATTTCATAAAGTTTTTAACTGTAAATCGGGGATAGAGAGTGAGTTACCCTCTCGAGCTCCCCTTCATTTTGGTTCGAGGTGACTACGTTTTGATAACTGTTGTCTTTTGTCTTTCTGTAATGTATTAAGGTAATTTCCATGCGAGCCACCTCAGTAGTTTGGGAATAGCCCCTGTTTCATTGGCTGAGAGCCCTGTAGGTTTTAATTTTTCATTATCTGGAGCGCAGTGTTCGCCTCCATTCAGCTTGTGTTCGGGCCGTTTATTTAACCTGTTCTTTTTTTTTCGCAAAGGCCCAGTAGGTTGGGTATTAGATACCCCTGTGTAAGATTGAACCCATTTGTAATTCGTGCCTTGAAAGACCAGAGATTGTAAGATTTTGATGTAATGTTGCCTTGGGTAGACTGAAAAGAAACTGAGAGACTGTTAGCTCTTTCTCAAGGTTTTGTAACAGTAAAGAGTGCCTCTGGAAGGCTAAATATTGTAATTTAGGGAGCAAGCGCTCTTGAATTAGGAGATCTCTGCCCTTGATTATATTGTTCCTCATTTTGAATTGAAATTTGGTAAAGTTGAGCTCGTTGCTCAGGAATTGTAAAACTAGGGGGCTTGAAGCCCAAAATTGTTAAAATTCTGAATCGTGGATTTCTCCAAGTCTTGTTTCAAGATTGCTAATTGTACCTGTCATGTTGTTATTTGTTAATTTTTGAAATTCTAAAGAAATATAACCTTTGTTAAATTTTTAATTCAATTCTTGATGTAGTTAGACCCATTCAAGCCCCCACTTTCTTTCACCATCTCTGCGTTCCACAAATGCCCCGGAACAATTACAACCATTCATAACACAAATACTGCCTCTTTCAGCCATTTTTTTCGTAAAATAATTAAATATTATTTTTACACTTGGCATTGTATTACTTTACAGATCTTGATGCCCGGTTGATATTGCATACTTCGAGCCACCAGAGCGAATCACAGACGCTGTAGCATGTTTATTTGATTAAAAAGGAGCTGTCACAATACACGGAATACGACAAAATTACTCAGCACCTGAGAAAATATTCTGAAATAACAGACGATGTGATCTGTGGAATGAGTGCAGCTAAAACTAAAAAAGTGAAGAAGTATAAATAACAATTGTGGGGATGCCAGGGAACAATTTAACCATTACTTGTATGTTCAAAAAGAAATACTAAACTTTAACCTAGGTTAAAGTTGGTACAATCACATCTGCGTTTGCAGGGCGCTAAAAAGTATATGCGGGCGCCGCGTCATTGCACATCGTCTTTAATATGAAGAATTCTCTTGTACTCACTGTTGCTCTCTTTAATTCTTATATTTCACGTTGCTGGTGAAATCTCAATATTTTCTAACCCACCAATCTATGCAACAAGCTTGTTTTTTAGACGGAATGAAAGCAATAAAAAACGGGAAAACAAAAGGTAGGGACAAGGAGGACACGAAACAAGAGAGAAAAAAGAATTACGAGTAGCGGGCCAGGAAGAATAAGGTTACAAGAAGGGAACAAGGGTCGGTTACTCTCTGCAATAATCCAGGGCTTCTCGTTTAGGATAGAGTTACCACGCACTCACCATGTACGGACAAAAACAAGCATCTCGCAGCCTTCGAAATTTGATACCCTGATTCACTTCTACGGTGTGCAGTGTCGTCAAATGAAGGGATTCTCCTCCATCAGACAAAAAACCGCGCCGTATGTTAACAATGTTTACACTTACACATACACCAGCACGCATAAGAACAGTTACCGGTACAGGAAATAATAATATTCATAAGTACAGAGTATTTGAACCCGGCTCTGTCCGGTAGTACTTCGAAGTTCTCAAGTACTTCAGCCTTGGAATTCAAGAGGACAAGCTCGGGCAAATATTCGTTTATGGGAAGAGAAGTTAGGGTGGTGGTGGTGGTGGTGATTATTGCTTTAAGAGGAAGTACAACTACGCAATCATCCTCTATATAACACAAATCAGACTGAAAAAATGGAAGGGGTCCGACACTTCGAAAAATGAAGGTATCAACCAAAGGAAGACAAGGGCCACGAAGGGCATGAAAATGAAAGACTCCCTAGGCCTCTATACGTAATACCGTCGGGGTCGGAAAAGAACAATAGTTGACCAAGGGAGGTCGGATAGGATAGATGAAAGTGAGGAGCCTGGCACAAGCAATTGTAAGCAATGTCAGGACTCAGCCGAGGGCCCCGTGGTTGCCAACCCACGCTCAAAAGTCCAGAGCCGCTGGGGCCCTTTTTAGTCGCCTCTTACGACAGGCAGGGGATACCGTGGGTGTTATTCTACCGCCCCCACCCACAGGGGGATGACGGTTGAAAAGGTTCAAACACTGGATTACTCATAAAGAACGGTGGAAGTTGTCTTAGATGATCAGACACTGTTTCCGATGGGGCAGATGTGTGTTGAGTAACCACAGATTTCCTACTCTCAATAGCCTTGCTAGCGTCCTCTTCCTCAGCTAAGTTAACTGTTTGAACAGGGTCAACTTTAGAACTAGGGGTCCCCCGATAACAATTGACTGTTTCTATTCGACATATCAGACAGGTGTTCCAATAGATTACTTGCTTCCTTAGCATGATCATCCTTCAATTTTAAATACAATAGTCCCTAGCCCTATTATAGACATGAAACAGTCTAGCTTGAACTCTTTTAGGTTGATTAGCAGAAGGAACGCTTACTTCAAAAAAACTAAGTACAGAAGCTAGCTTGGTATTATTATCCGTGATGGTGGATAGAGCCTCATCAATTTCTTTCTCCCCAAATACCGGGATACAAATAGGAAATTCTAAAGATTCCTTAAGTTTGACATTATCTGCCACAACCGTGCCTCCAGATTGGACCTTCCTAATTAGAAGTTCATAAATCAATTCCTCCCGGCGCAAGTACCCGGGTGCAAGGACTTCACGAGGACCAGACATGTTGATAGAAAATCTAACAAATTTTGAAAATTTCCAGCAACCAAGAAAATTTTACAGTTTGGAACGATATCTATGTTTAGCCGGAAAAGGGGCTTTATCCAGACCCATTCAACCATGCTCTGCTACCGCTTGTTACGGGGATACCATGGTGGACAGAGGTGAAAGAAGGTGCGGGCATAAATGGGTCTATCTAAGACAGTCAAAAGATTACTTAACATTTTAAAATTAGGGTTATATTTCTCTTCTATATTATCTTTTTTTTTTTTTTTTTTTTTTTTTTTTTTTTTTTTTTTTTTTTTTTCAGAAACTATATTTTACAAAATTCAGGTACCAAATTTTACTTACAAGCTAACTGAACAACTTTTAGAAAATCGAATGACGACAACCTTGAGCTTGAGCTCACTAATTATACATTCTCCAATGAGCGCTGCGGCTCCTTACAAAAACAGTCAAGGCGACTACCCTCCCAATTTCTTTTACAGAGTATTCAAAATATACAATGTTTCAAGAACACCATTTGCTCCACAAAATTATCTAGGAGACCACACCGGCATTTCCAAGGCACCATTTAACCATTACATTGCTCTATTAAAATTTTACAGTTGGAAACCAAGTTCCAGAAAGTCCAGACCTATCAAAGGCATAACCTACATTTTACAAGTCAAACAGTATTCACTGTCTTAGACACTCAACAGTCCAACGTCTTAACATAAAAGAATGAAATTGAATTTTATAGGGGTATCGAATACCCATTCTACCGGGCCTTTGTGGGAAAATAATACAGGTTAAAGTTACTGGCCCAAAAATCAAAATGATGCGGAGGCGGACACTTGCACTCCTTGAAATTTGCACTTAAAAGATTAAAACCCTATTTGGGCTTCAGGCCCGAAGTTACAGAGGCTAAGCCTATACTACCGAGGTGCCTAGATGGAGAAAATTTAAGTTACAAAAGCTACGGACAAAAACGGTTACAAAGTCATAGTCACCTCAAAGCCAAGTTGATAGGGAACACTCTCTATTCCCGAATTACGGCTAAGTTTCTCAGGCTTGTTTGAAATTTACATTAGAAGATGAAATTTACATTATTGAAGATTGGAAGTTTAAGGTTACATTATTAAATATTGGAAACCTTCCAATCGAACTAGCTTTCCGAGGCTATCACATAGTTATAAAATGGCTGCCATTACCTTAATCTGATGGAATATTCGATGATGGGCGAGACGCCCCCGCCTCCTCTATTAACACACACTCAGTAGACTGGACGATCAATAAGACAACCTGGTCGAAAAATGTGCCAGCTTTTAAACCCGAGAGAAAGGTTCTAAAGAGCTCTGTGCTAAGGCTCGACACACCCCAGGTTTCATTGGGTAATTAAATAACAACAAGACGGGTCTCATTGGTTATAAAATAAATATACAAAATTTTCTATTGGCTAGCCTCCAAAGTTGGCGGGAAAATATCGAAATATTGACAACTTTAACTTACAAAAAACAAAGAATAATCAACTCAGTGTAGTTAGCCTTAAAATAAAAAAAATACTTTAGGATTTTAATAGTTCCTCTTCACACTAGAGGACATAACATAAGTTGTAGTAGAGACATCTGTTGACAAAAGTTCAAATTCCTTGCGCAAGTTGTTGCAAGTTTTATATTGAAGATGGCATTCTTCAAGGCGCTTCATTTGAATGAACGGGGCGGGTGTACCTCGCGGTACAATTATTATTATTTACTACCTCGCTAATGTGATTACCCCTTTCCTTCCTTACAGTACTTACAGTGATTCCCACGAGGTACCGTGCTTTCACTCCATCAACACAGTAATTGAAATTGTGAGAATTTCTCATCTTGGTGAAACTTACAATCTTACTTTTCACCCCTTTAATCATCATCCCATTGTCTGCTGTCCATTTTACAACATGGTCGAGGTCTTTTTGCAGTCACCCACAATTCTGTAACTTATTTACTACTCTGTACAGTAAAACATCATCCGCAAAGATATGATCCCAGTTCTTTTCTTACATAATTTATGTATGGAAAGGAAAGCATGAAAGTCCAATAATACTGCCTTGCGAAATACCCGGCTTAATCATTACAAGATCAGATAATACTCCACCTACGCTTAATTCTCCGAGTTCCGCTTTTTAGAAATTTAATCACCCATTCAATCACTCTTTCGTTTAGTTATTGTTTATTACGTCCCACTAACTACCTACTTTGACGGTTTTCGGAATGTTTAGTCCAATAGCTCTCATTTTCATTAGTACTCTTCCTTGATCTATCATATCAAAAGCCTTGGGTAACTCAATAGCGCAGTCCATTTGATTTCCTGAATCTAAAATATTTGGTATATCTTGCTGAAATCCTGTAAGTTGAGCCTCACGGGAATTATATTCCCTAAACCCATACTGCCTTTTATCAGACCAGTTCGAAATTTCACAGACGTGTCTAATATAATCAGAAAGAATACTTTCTAACATTATCAGAAAGAATGCTTTCCCAGAGCTTGCATACAATACATATCAACCTGACAGACCTGTCATTACCTGCTTTATGTGTATCGTCCTTTCTTTTGTAGGTTTAATGTTCTGTTGATTTAATAGAATTCACATTTTTTTATTTTGTTAATAAGTTTATTTTATTCATACTTTGTACTGTATGAGGCCATCAGTTTTCTGTAAAATAAAGTTGCCTGCGAAATACTGTTCATATGCGTATGTTCATTTTGCTAGGGAGTGGGTGCATAGGTGTCACCAGATTTTCAAAGGGATCCGTGACACGAGAAAGGCCTAGGGGCTTCCATAGAGTTTAATCCGGCACTGCTGTGGTGTATGGTGTGACCTGCCTGTACTTACGTTGTGCCGTACTAGATTTGCGCTTCAGAGAAAAGTCTTCTAATCCCATAATATTTCCTTATACTGTTTCAGTAGGAGAGAATCAATTAGTGTGCTATCGTGTGCCTCACAGCCCTTGCCTAACAATAACAGCTAATCCCGTGGACAATACACAACTGCACAGTAATCGATTCTCTTCTGTTGAAATGTCTAAGGGATTATAATGGAATACAGCGTCATATAGTAGCATATTCACTATTATCCTACAATCAGTTCCCTTTCATAACTTGTAAATACTTGACTGGACAAGAGTATTGGGCTGAGCCTGAAATTTCTTCCATAACACACGTCCGTTCTTTCACCACTTTATAGTTTCTGTAAGCTCGTTTTGAGGTAATTAGTTCATTCAACTCGTAAAAGGACGTCATTGGCAGCGGATGCTTCAGTTTACGTACCGTGATACATTTTCGGAACTTTGCGTATCAATTTAGTTTCAATAAAAAAAATCTAATTGTTTAACGTCGCATTAACTTATCGAAGGTTTTTGGTGAAGGATGAATGGGAAAGGGTTAAGATTGCGAAGGTAGCGGCCGTCGACTTACAGTAAGGTACAGCTCCAGCACTTACCTGGTTTGAAAATGGGAAGCCCCGGAAAACAATAACAATCTTCAGGGATACCGACGATGAGATTCGAACCCACTATCACCCGAATGCAAGCTCACATCAGTAACATTTAGGTCTTAACCTTCCTAAACAGTAAGGAAAAATTAAGCTGAATAAACAATAAGGAAAAATACCATTCATGATTTTGATAACAAGGCCAGAATTTTTATTTACTACGAGAGAGGGAGTGTGTGTAATGAAATAAAATATTGGGGAAACGGAGTCTTTCAAAAAATTAATGTCTTCTGTCGCAGATTCAAAATTTTCTGTCATTCTGCTGTATCATCCACAAAAGCTAAGCATTCAGTTTCTACTCCGTACTTCTTTAGGTCATAAACTTCCGAATCCTAGCTATCATAAACCAATGTATAATACTCTTCTGTTCATCTTGGGGAACGTGCATGTTCTCCTACTCCTTCAAAACGGTTTGGAAAACTGAAGGAAAATGAAGACCTGCTAAGAAATAAAGGGATAATGGTGCAATGCCTCTTTAAGACCTATACAGGAACGAACAATCTGTAATATTCCAGTGTGCTGTGTAAAGACCAATAGCAGCGTTAGTCAAAACCAATACACTAGATCAGTACTTTTTAAATATTTAACTTGTTATATGTGACCCCGGTAAGAGATTTCAAACTAGAATGAGTTATTTTAGAGAATGAATAAAGCTTCTCAAAACGAAATATTGACGAAGTTTGTATAAAGTAATAAAAGAATTGCTTACAATCTACGCAGGATTACAGAAAAAACATTTTACATGCTTCGTATTGGTAATCCCTCTGAGCAAGTTTAATATCACACTATTTGAACCTAAATTTATCTCTCTTACCATAATACTTTTACATTCACTTACGATGTATTCGTTATCGTTCCTTCATCATTGATATCAGGGCCATAATATACCAATTCATTTTTTCAGTCCACGATAAATGATAAAGTATTGCTCTTGTGTCGTTTATGGAATATTGTTTGTTCCTTTCCATTGTCCGTCCCCCTGTGGGTGGGGGCGGTAGAATAACACCCACGGTATCCCCTGCCTGTCGTAAAAGGCTACTAAAAGGGGCCTCAGAGGCTCTGAACTTTGGAGCGTGGGTTGGTGACCACGGGGCCCTCAGCTGAGTTCTGGCATTGCTTCCACTTACTTGTGTCAGGCTCCTCACTTTCATCTATCCTATCCGACCTCTCTTGGTCAACTCTTGTTCTTTTCCTACCCCGATGCTATTAGGTTTGCGAGGGCTAGGGAGTCTTTCATTTTCACGCCCTTCGTGGCCCTTGTCTTACTTTGGCCGATATCTTCATTTTTAGAAGTGTCGGATCCCTTCCATTTTTCCCTCTGATTAGTGTTATATAGAGGATGGTTGCCCAGTTGTACTTCCTCTTAAAACAGTAATCACCACCACCACCACTACCTCCCTCCATATAGGGCAAAATCCACATGTGCGACGCAGTTCGTACCCACGATCCCATAGATGTGGGACAGCGGTTATCATTACTCATAATGAAAAGCGATTCACTTCTCTTTCGAGTTTCTCTTGTGTCCCTAGTCTTTTGCCATCTGTATTCATCTTGATCTTTTCGCTTCTTCTCCTTTCCCACTATCCGGTTTTCTTCTTATCAACCAATCAATCAATCATCAATGATCTTCATTTAGGGCTGTCGCCCAGGTAGCAGATTCCCTATCAAGTTTACCTATATTTTCATAAACATTTTCAAAGAAATTTATCGAATCCTAGGTAAATTGTTCCAATTCCTTACTCCTCGTCCTATAAATGAATATTTACCTTAATTTGTCCTCTTGAATTCCAGCTTTATCTTCGTACTATGATCTTTCCTACTTTTAAAAGCTTCACTCAAGCTTATTCTTCTACTTAATCATTCCACGCCAACTCTCCACTAACAGCTGCAAACATACCACATAGTCCTTATTCCTAAATCTTCCCACCCCAAAGTTTGCAACATTTTCGTAACACAACTCCTTTGTCGGAAATCACCCAGAACAACCCGTGCTGTTTTCCTTTGATTTTTTTTTTTCAGTTCTCTTACCAAGTAGTCCTGGAGCCATACTCTGCGGTCTTACAAGAGACGTATACGCCCTTTCCTTTACATCCTTACTACAACCCCTAAATACTCTCATAACAATCAATCAATCAATCAATCAATCAATACTGATCTGCATTTAGGGCAGTCACGCAGGTGGCAGATTCCCTATATGTTGTTTTCCTAGCCTTTTCCTAAATGATTGCAAAGAAATTGGAAATTTAATGAACAACTCCCTTGGTAAGTTATTCCAGTCCCTAACTCTCCTTCCTATAAACGAATATTTTCCCCAATTTGTCCTCTTGAATTCCAACTTGATCTTCATATTGTGATCTTTCCTACTTTTAAAGGCACCACTCAAACATATTCGTCTACTGATGTCATTCCACGCCATCTCTCCACTGACAGCTCGGAACATACCACTTAGTCGAGCGACTCGTCTCCTTTTACCCAAGTCTTCCCAGCCCAAAATTGCACGTTTTTGTAACGCTACTATTTTGTCGGAAATCACCCAGAACAAATCGAGCTGCTTTTCTTTGGATTTTTTCCAGTTCTTGAATCAAGTTATCCTGGTGAGGGTCCCATACACTGGAAGCATACTCTAGTTGGGGTCTTACCAGAGACGTATATGTCCTCTGCTTTACATCCTTACTACAACCCTTGAACCATGCGAAGAGATCCGTAACCTTTCTCGACAACCTCGTTAATATGATTACCCCAATGAAGATCTTTCCTTATACGATGGCAAGTCAATAAGTATCTACAATCAATTTTTATAATGTATTACAAAAAGATTATACACTTTTTATTGATATCATTTTTCAACATAGTCACCCTGCTTTTCAGTGCACATGGTCCCCCGTTTCACAAGCTTTCTGACATCCTCTGCAATAAAAAGGTTTTTGGATGCGCAGCAAGCCACGAATGTACCGCTTCCTTCCATGGCTAATGTGCATATGGTTTGCCACGTTATCAACAGTCACTCGACTGTTATTCAGTGTCATATCACGCACTTGTTCAATATTGGCATCATTTACGGCTGCAGATGGACGCCCGAATATTTCCTTATTCTTCACGCTCGTGCGACCCCTTTTGAACTGTTCGATCCACTGGTAAACACTTCGCTGTGGCAAAACATTGTCCCCGTATTGTGCTGAAAGTCTTCTATGAATTTCCCCTCCTGGTACACCCTCAAACCACAAAACGCTGTTCTTCCTTGGTGCAAACAGACAGTGGGGCGGCCATCTTTACGTCGCAACAACGCAAGCTGTACTGATCTGATAGCGCTGAAACCTCCACAGACAAGACGTAGACAACGGTGCCATCTAGCGGCTGGTGAGCACACAACGCCATAGAGTCAGCCTAAAAATAATTAGAGCAAAATTGCAGATACTTATTGACTTGCCTACGTATTAACACCTGGGTGGTTACAGTGTTCCCCCATGAAGTACTATCTTCCCGTCAACACAAAATTAAAACTGAGAGGACTTTTCCTCTTTGTGAAACTTACGACTTTTCATCCCATTTAAATTCATACCATTGTCTGCTGTCCACCTCACAACATTGTTTAAGTCCCTCTTACAATTCTGCAACTCATTTACTGCTCTATACAGAATAACATCATCCGCAAATAGCCTTGTCTGTGATAAGACTTCCACACTTCCAACATCAACTGAAGATCAGTCAAAATTACCCCTCATTCGGTTGAAGCCTGCCCTCCTGACGAAGTCGAAATTCTTTGGAGGCATTGGAGTAGTGGATGTAGAAGAGCTAAGATCAATGAAGAGAGCCTCTAGCTGTTTGAAAATGGCAATGTATGAAGGTGCGGAGTTTGTCCTTGGCTCCTTTTTCTATTGCTTCCTCTTCTGATCCTATCGTATTGTGTGTTCCTATTCATGTTTCTATCTTTCTAAGCCTATACGATTTGATTTGCCATTCGCTTGCTCATTTCCGTTACTTAAATTTGAACTCGAGATGCAAGTAAAGATGGCAGTAGCGGCTGGTGGTATCTGAATCTGGGTGCTGTACCAACATTTTCAATGTATCATTTTTATATGAGAAACAGAAGTCCATTATCATTAAGCAATGAACTGCATCTGTTCTATATACTGTACATATATATTGTACCGGAAACACCTCTACGAGAAAGCAAGTTCGAAGTATGAGAGTTAAACTTCGCGCGAGGAGAAGAATAGGCAAGCCCGCCGAACTTCGCTGACGTACACAGCAGTGACATGGCCGCCTCGGGCCAGTTTCACACAGCGAGCATGGCCATATACTGTATGGTAATGTTTCGATCCATCTGTAAAAAGTGTATTTGGAATTAAGAAATAATTATGTTCGCACCGCCAACGTTGAGGTTGTAATAACAGCTGCAAACTCTCGAATTCTTGAGCAAATCTACCAAGTAATTTAGGAGTTATAGAGGTGGATAATATCCACGATCCGAGATGCTTCATCGGTTCCAGGTATCAAAACAAGGCGATCTAGGCTACAGACAGACAGTAATACTACACCGTCTCTACGATACAGGTGACGGGTGGAGCTCTATAAGTGTGACAGAACGAAGCTCTGTCCAGCCGGGACTCGGTATTTCGGTGAGACGATACTCTGACTCTCTAGTGCTCGGTTCCGGTGGAATATAGTATTCTTCTTCAAGTGCCATATTAGGACTTGGGTTTTCTTTACTAACAGTGGCGTTCCAAAGGAACATAGTATAGGAACAATTGTAATTTTTCCCAGTGTCATATTGAACTTGTGTTGACATAACAGACTGTGGGAACAGAGAATATTTCCTAGTGCCACATTTGAACTTGTGTTTTCGTAACAAACTGTGAGAAGATAGAATATTACTGTCATATTTGAACTTGTGTTTTCTTCTCATGAAGTTCCGAGAGAACATAGAGTTTTTCAGTGCCGCATTTAAGCTTATAGTTCCTTCTTCGTTATGATTATTCACAGCCAGTGCTAAACATTCTTCAAGTGCAGTTAAACTTTAATAATTATTTATAGACAGTGTTGAACAGTCTTTGGGTGCACGTAATTTCAATAATTATTTACAGACAGTGTAAGACATTCTCGGAGTGCCATTAAACATGCTAATATGTCCTGAACTTGCACGAATTGTAAATATTACGTTCAAAATTGCGCTCCAATCATAAAAATGACGAAGACAGTCAGTTAGGAACAGTGATAATACAAGTTAGTGATCTAACAGAATATTTCAGACTGTTGTGCCAATATCAGCGGACTTACGTCACGAACTTGACATTGTAAATTTGTACATAATTTTCCCTAGTATCAATTCGGTTGGCATGTAATGTGTGATCAGTTACTCAGTTCAATCGTTTTCTTTTCAAGTGTCAATTTCAGGAATCCTTGACATGTGTGATTCAACAAGGTGTTTGAGTCAAAGATTCAAGTGTTAATTTCATTAACATTTGAGGTATTTAAAGCAAAATTTAATTTATTCGACAGTGATACAAGTGAGCTGCGTACCGTACAGGGGACTTGTGTGCTCGTCACGCCTCACCTCTCGGTATTCTTATGCGAGATCGAACCCCGCAACGAGTGCACTTAGAAATTTGAGAACTTTCAGATCCTCCAGAAATTCGAGAACTTCGCATCAAGGACAGGCGTGGTCCCTGTCCAGACCGAGCCTAGTAATCATTCCGGAGTCCGGAGGTTTCAGCCTGCTACAACGCTTCAACTTAACTTGTGTAAAAGGTGATATGAATTTGTTTCAAGTGAAAAATATAATCATATTTCCAAAAGAATATAAAATCAGTGAACTAATACCCCTCTCTGTACCAACTCCAATGCTTACGCACCACCCTTTAGATATATCCCATGCTCTTCAAGCTGGTATCTGTGACTAAAGACATTTTTCAAGCACAATATTGTACCCGACAGGGACATGAACCAAGGACTGGTAATCAAGGGGATGCGCATTTCTTTGTCTGGTAGCGAGCTCACGGGAACTCGAAGCTTGGAATGCGGGATGAAAATAAGGGAGAAGTCATACCCACCACATGTTTTGCCAAGTGAGAGATGTAGACCATTCAGCATCGTAATCTGGGAGTCATCTTTAAAACAGCATGACCAACTTAGTCTTATATAATGAAAGAATTAACTAATTTTATAACAATGCGATGTACAATGATTTAAAAGAGCTGTTCTTGATTTGAGAATTTATTTAGTGTGTGTGACGTCCTTTTTGGTGATAATCTTCTGTCAAAAGTAGGAGTACATGATTACTTGACAGCGAAGAAATACAGAGGCTATGTGTTAAATGTCTTCACACTCTCTTTATAAGGGGAATCCTGCGACCGAGGGGAAAGTTGAAGACAGATATTTATTTATTACAGGTGATTCTACGATCGGATTTCGCACGAGTGAGTTTTATCTATAGTGTGAGATTACTGGTCACCTGCTTATCGCACTATTGTGCCTCATATACGCCGAGAACAAGGTATATAGGAAATTTGAAAGGGGGACACTCCTCAGTTAATATAAGGCTTTAGAAGCGTAACCCAACATCAGTCGTTGTATTCTTCACGCGAGGGACAGATGTGTGTCCAGATCGAGCGCCAAGTTCTTAATTTTTTTTAGTACCGTTAAAGATGAGAATAAGCAAAACGGCTTAATTCAAGTGGTATATGAAGTGAACTAAGAATCGGGATACAATTAAGTGCGCAGTTAAAATTTTGACGAGTTTTGAACAATAAATTAAACTCGTAGACTTATTATCATTATTATTATTATTATTATTATTATTATTGTTGTTGTTACAGTGTATTGTGGATGTGCAGAAGTGAAAGAAGGTGCTGGGATGAACAGGTCTCAACTTACGAAATTAAAGTTGATTTAAAATTTTACAAGGTTATATTTTCTTTTCAAGATCAAGAAACAACAAGTATAACAGGAACTCATTTGTATATCCACAAGTTAAGAAAGTACAATTACGGTTTATTAATGGATTTTGGGCTTCGAGCCCCAGATTCACAATTCTTGAGCAATTAGCCCAACTTTACCGAAAAACAAAGTTTGACAAAGGGGCAGAAAACCCCAATCATGCCCAGGAGCACTTGCTCCCTATTACTCAGTAAAGCCTGCTCGAGGCACACAGAAACCAACATTAAGAAAGAGCAACCCGCTCTCAAAGTTCAAGCCTATCAAAGGCCACACCAAACTCCACCTTCAAGCTGACCTCCAAGCACATGAAAACAGGGGTAAAAATACCCAACCTACTGAGGCCTATTCCATAAAGATACCGGACAATTACATGGCCTCCAAAATACCAACTTGAGAGGAGGCGAAACTGCACTCCTAATACATTTCTTTATATCCTATTTGGCACAAGGCCGCTTATGCAAGGGCTAATCCCATACTACGGAGGTGACACGATTGAAAAATGTTATGACATTACGAGTAGAAGGGAAACTGTTATAAAAACGTAGTCACCTCAAAACAAAATGAATGGGAACTCGAGAGGATTAGGCACTCTCTATCCCAATTTGTAGTTAAAGAGACAGAATTTATACCAAGTGTCTTTTACATTTTAAATATAGGTTACGTGAGGAAAGTTTCGAACCCACCCCGAGGGTTAAACTGCTGAGCTGGCAAGGAAATAAGTTATAAAACGGCCATTACCTGATGGTTGAACTGCTGCCCGAAGAACGAGGCGCTTCCCGCCCCCTGCTATATAATCACACTAGGAAAGATGTTACTGAAGTGGCACCGAGACCAGAAACACAGCAGTTTATATACCCTCGCGGAAAATTCGAGACGTTTCATGAATGAGAACCCACACCCCCCTCACTTTATAGGCTAGGGTCAAGCAACATATCCATGTTGGAGAAGATACACCTGATTAGTCAAAAATTAATTAAAGAAATTCGGGATTGGCTAAATTCAAAACTGGTGGAACGAAAGGATTAACATTGCCAACTCAAACAATGACTGAAAGAAATTTAACAAAGAGCAAACTTATACATACTAAATTTCTTCAAAAAAAAGTTCCTTCACTTCGCACTAGGGTGCACAATTGTAGTTCTTAAATAGTGCCATCTAGAAGAGAATGTTCACACTTCTTACTACAGAGAAAACAAAAATAAATCGAAAAAGACACAGTTCAGAACTCTTCAAAATTTATAGTAATGACATCTTCTGAGAAATCTTAGCATTAATGTGGAAGTTAAAGTTCAAGCTTCCTCCAGTAGAGGAGTTTCAACTGGCGCAATGTTTGAATTAGCGGCGCGGAGGTGTACCGCCCGGTACAATTATTATTATTATTATTATTATTATTATTATTATTGTACCAGGAGGTACACCCCAACGCCGCGCATTTAAATGTTGCGCCTAATAGAACTCCTCTACGGGAGGAACAGTGAACTTGAAACTAGACCTTCTTAAACTTTTACTCAGAAGATGTCATTACAGTAATTTGACGTAAATTTGTTATTGTGAAGTTTCCAGTACTGTGTGAATTTCTACTGTTTTGTTAGCCCTTTATCAAGAAGTTTGAACTTTCTTCAACAGATGTCACTGCTCAAAAACTATGATCATGCACCCTGGTACGAAGTGGATGAACTTTGATTTAAAGAAGTTTTGTATTCATAAGTTTTTTTCTTTACTAAAATTCGTTCATTCATTTTTAGGTTGGCAATATTGATCTTTTCTTTCCGCCAGTTTTGAATCTAGCCAGTGACGTATGCTGGTATCAAGACGTGGGCTATCACTAGACTTAGGTTACCCCTTTTCGATGGTTGGTTTAGTGAAGTCAAGCCTTCAGCGTTTTGAGCTGCAGCCAGTAACCAACAGAGAAGCCTGCTGTGTTGTCAAGCCTGCTTCACAAACTACTGCCCTGGCCTCTGGTACTGCCAATGTTCAAGCCCTGATCAGTGGAGGAGGTAGCCTAAGTTTTAGCAAATTAAAGTCCGGCTTTGTGGCTAAATGGATATAATGCTTGACTTTGGTCCGATGGCCCCGGTTCAATTTTCAGAATCAACACCCTCATACTGTTAATTCCCCTGGCTTGGGTAATGGGTGTTTATTGACGTCTAGAAGGAATTGACATTAACATTTATTGTAGGGGACTTCTCCTTCAAATTAAAATGAACTAGCCTTGTTGTGTTCACCCTGTTTTATTATGAGACATAAGGTGGCTTTTACAGCATGGTAAGCCTCTCAACGTTGGCCAAAAAAGAGAAAGCAATGTCTCCTCAACCCCTGATAGCGTTTGGGACCGAATACAATGTATCTTTGTTACTGTTAGTTCTCTGCATTGAAGTACGTCAGTGAGAAAAATTAAAAGTGCATACACGTGCCCCTCAATGTGACACTACCGGTACCCATAACGACATATTCTGAATTAATGGCAGATAATACTGAAAATAAAACCTTTCCAGTAAGGGAATGGCAGTACACAGGAATTGCTCATGCCTTGAAATTTTCACAGTGATACTTCCTTAGGAGAATATACAAACAGTTCACATAAGTTGATGTTCAAAACGTACATGGATATCTGCACATGGGTGTAGTAGACGTGACTATCTCTAATATTAATTTCACCTTATTGTGTCACATACAAATACGGTACATTGCTCCGTTTCTCTTGAATAATAGGCTTTCCTTTACACGAAAAAGGACACTTAATTTCCAGGAGAGAAAGCCATTGGGATGAAATATTATCCCGTCTGGACTCGAACACAGCAATAGGTGCTCTACTTTGATGGACACACCCACCTGTTTTACAAAACAGTCATTGAGTTTGCAGTACTCAGCCACCGCAAGTTGTTCAGTGTTCCTACCGTACCTCATCGCAGGTGTGTTAAGGGATGTGGAAATTAGAAATGACCTTGCAAGCTGATCATAATCACCACTTCTCAGTGTCTTAATCTGATCAGCTTGCTGGCTGGCAGATAAGCGTAATTTTCTTTGTTGAACCACGCAGCACAGCAATATTGAAACCTTGTGTCAAATGCAATTTTGTACATCTGTTCTGTTGTAACTGTAACATTTGCGAAATAAAATAGTTGCACATCTTGAGGCAAGAAATCGAGATAATTCACGGGTTTGATTGATAATTTAACAGCGGACATTTTTGTAACAAAATAGCACCTATGGACTGCATGGGTATTCTGATTTTGTACTTCGTTCAGACACTTGATCAAATCCTCAATTTTGCTACGTTCTACAGCATCATCTATAACTTTTTGTAGAATGAAACTTGCCACCACGTAATTTTCACTCTCACATTCGGCTTTAAGCATATCAGCGAGGGCACACTCAATATGTTTTTACTCGTTGGTACAAACAAGTTTTATTGATATTGGTTGATTCTGTGTGTTCAGCAACGTGGACGTATGATTTCAACAGTTCTGCTATCTTCTCTCCTTTCGAATATAGATACTTACGAGCACATTTAGGTTTATTTTTTTCCATTGCTGCACTATGGTTGTTTTGGAGGAGTCCCTCTCGGAGTTAATAAAGGAACACAAAGCAGCAATGACCTTACAGCGTTTCGACTGACCTGATTTGCATCCACAATCACCGTCAACAATGTTCCTGTTACTGTCAATGTGAAAAAAAATAAAAATACTTATAATGAGGAATTATTTATCGCATCACCTTTAGGAATTAAATATTTTTGTTATAATCTTTGAACCATCTCATCATCATTCACAGCTTAGCCCACCTGCGCAGGGGAAGTACACTCAAAGAAGAAGTTGTCGCCATGAATTGCGGGTCGGTTGTCCTTCCTCACTCATTATTTATAAAGTGAAAAGCTGTCGGGATTTGAACCACAGTCGCCAGAACTTGAAGCAAGCCGCTCGCTACCCCCTTTATAAAACAGTAGAATAACTGAGAAAAATTGGCTTGCTTTTCCTAGGTTCGCTTAGCTGCTAGCCTCTGAATTTAGTGACCGTGGTTTGAACCCCAGTGTCACTGCAGTGCGATTTTCAGTTGAAAGAATTGTGTTTCAGGAAAGGCATCCGACTCTAAATTCATGATTACAACTCTTACAGGACTCAGTGTATGCAATGGCACCGCTCAATGATTCAATAATTTATAACTAAAGTTATTGTGAATAAATAATTAATTAACAATTTCCAGAAATAGGAATAAAATATAGTAAAAACCTTAATTTCAACGTTGTATGGTGACTGATTAAGTTTCCCTTAGACACTTGCCGTATATTTCTTGCCTTAACCTTTCCTTCACGTCAAAGACATGGTTACTGTTATTTAAATCTTCACCTTTCTTTAGCGTGGATTCCTGGAAATAATCTGAGTGTTGCACTGTCTGATCTCTACATAAATTATAGCGGTCGCTTCTACAGTCGAAGCCATTATTGTCCGGCTTTACCTCTTTATTTTACAATCACAAGTCAAAGCTTACTGCCCTGGTTGTAATGAACTGCACTGTCAATGGTCTCGTGAGTGCCCCATCAAACGACTGCAGCTGTTTCCGTTAGGGGCACTAGCTACTACTAAAAATCTCGTGCGCGCACGGTCCCTATATGCGATGAGTAATGCATGGTTGATAGTTAGCGGTGGCGATCTGATGAACCGAAGCCTTGCACACCTCTTCTCCCCGGTAACCGCTCCTATGTGATATACAGCAGCAAGCCATGACGGGTGAGTCGAGGGGAGAGGGATGAGAGTCTGGGCTGCAATATCACTTTCCGATGCCTTGCTCTCAGAAATACGTGCGACGTTTTTTCCCAATGCTTTGAAGTTTTTAAAATTAAACAATGTGTCAGATGCTTAACATTATAGTGTGGTTTATACTCCCCTCATTCTCAATTGAGGTTTGGGCTTCACTGATAGCCTTGGCAGCCCTCAGTATACGCCATTGCTCAGTGTCCATGCCCTTGGCAAAAATAAATAAAATAAAATATAAATAAACTAGCTGATGTACCCGAGCTTCGCTACGGGATTCTCAGAAAGACTGCCTTTGTGGTTTTCTAACTGAAGTCAACATAGGTCATTACAATAAACGTCAGTAGGAATGTAGCAATTAAAAGCAATGTTATCATATAAAATACTCGATCAAGTGAAAAGCCGCACATTTTTTTCAATTTTAACGAACAGTACTACGGTGATATAGATGTTGATTCCCATAGGGAATCTGAAATATTTGTCCTGAATGAGTAAAATTTATAATACCAATATAAATGGTCCGTTATTGGTCATTATAAATTTTCCAGCTAACTCATTCTTGGTTGCCAGCGTTTCGCCCTCGTGTGCTAGGGTGGGCTCATCAGTTGGTACCTAGCACACCTACCAATACGCTGGCTAGTGCATACCGTGGAGGCCACTGCGTAGGCTAACTGGAGCCACCGGCAATGCCAATGCACTAAGAGACTTTGTCTCATCACTAAAAATTGATGCCTGCTTG